>NC_090740.1:86754630-86769630 GCF_036898095.1 Palaemon carinicauda
TCCGCCGTCCTTTGTCCTCGGAAATAATGAAAAAAGAAAAATCTAACACTAGGGTTTTCGAGAACCTTCCAAACCATGTGGCAAATATAAGAACTGCGTATTTTCTCAAAAACATGGCGCACTAACTCATGAAAATATAAAAAAGATTTATATAAGCCCTTTTTCATATCTTATATTGATCATACAACATTTTTAAACCGATTACGTAAGACATTGTAACAGAATACGTGAAATAAAAACTTAATTCTTAAAAATAACTTAAATTTACATATACTGACTTGAATGAAGAAGACAATGACAGTAACGATGAAAGTCTTACATAATTTACATACAAATCCTTTATCTACATGAGAGGAAGTCATACTAAGAAGTGGCTATTCACATCATCAATGCACATATGAAAACCTAAATAAAATTCATGATTAACTTAGTTACTCTACACTAGATCACCTTTGTAAGATAGCTCCCCCCAAAATAAAGTTATTTATTCCTGGACTAAATCCATTGATTCAGCCCGAGATAGATAATCTGTAACCACGTTATCTTCACCTGATATATGCTTTAAATTAATAAAATACGGTTGCTAACATAATGACCACCTAATTAACGTTTTATTATTTTTCCTATAATTAAGAAAAGTTAATGAAATATGATCTGAATGCACAGTAATCACTTCATTTGTTGGTCGATTTACATAGACCTCAAACTTGTTTACCGCTGTGACTAACGCTAGCAATCCATTTGCAAATGTTGTGTAGGCTTGCTAATGTTTCTTCAGCTTTGACGACTTAAAACAAACAAGATGAAGAATTCCTTCTCCGTCTTCTTGCAAAAAGACAGCTCCAATCACATCATCTGATGCTTCCACTTTCATAAGGAATTTTTTGTTGAAATTAGGTGCTCGAGGTATCAGTTAATATGGCCTTTATCTTGTCAAAGGATTTATGGCACTTGCTGGTCCATAGAAATTTTTTCATGAGGTTAGTCAAATCTGTCAGGGGAGCGAGTGTATCCGAAAAGTTCAGGCAAAAACCTGAGGAGAATCGTGGAATCCCTAAAAAAACCTTGTAATGACTTTTTCATTGCGGTGAATGATGCTTTCTTTATCCCTTAAACATTAGCGGCTACCGGGGCGATTAGTTCTCTTCCTACTTGAAATCCCAAGTACTGAACCGGAGTTTTTTCAAATTCTCTCTTCTCCAGGTTAATGGTCACGTATGCAGTTTTTGAAATACCTTCTTCAAAATTGGAGATGTTCTTCCAAGGTTGATGAATATACCACAATATCATCGAGATATACGCCTACTCCTTCTATCGATCCTAGAAGGTTATTTATCACACGTGGAAAAGTAGCGTGTGCATTAATTAGACCAAATGGCATGACGGTGTATTGATATAACCCAAACTGGGTTATGGAGCTGATAACAATTTTGCGTTGTTGTCCAAAGGAATTTAATAATAGCTTTTTAACAAGTCGATCTATGAGACGAGACTCGCTTGTCCGATATTGTCGAGTAGTTGGTCGATGTGCGGCAATGGATAATTATCTGCCAGACTGATGGAATTAAACTATCGGTAGTTCGTACACATCTTGAAAATCCATCTGGTCTTTTCATGAGCAAGCATGGAGAACTGTCAGGGCTAGCCCTTTGTTTGGCTAATCCACTTTGCAACAAATAGTCCACTTCTTTTCTCAGGACTTCTCGGTGATTCGGCGACTGTCGATAAGCGTGTTGTATAAGTGGTTTTTCTGTTGTTTCGAGGTGAATGTCATGCTTTGTCAGGTTGATTCGTTTTGGGACGTCCAAGAGAATTTTGGGGAAACTTTTAATTAATCTGCTTAATTTCTCTTGTTGCTCCTGGTCCAACTAAGGTCATTTCTTTTCGAAGTTCCAATTAATAGACGAATTATTCACTTTGCTTACCGCCCCTACCTCATATACGTCATAGTCTTCTGTGGATGGTATATTTTGCGCCATACACAATTCATAGCTTCGGTCTCATTTGTGCTTAAGTTGGGTTTCAGTAGGTTAACGTGTACTTTTTTCTGACATCTTCTTTTTAGGATTTTGATGATGTAGGTCAGGTCACTGATCTACAAAATCTTGAATAGTCCTTATCACCTGTTGTTGAATGGGAATCTCCTTATTGGGAAAAAACCTATATCTGTTGTCCTACCAAAAACTGTCTGTTCCTACTTTTTATATTGAACCTTTTCTTAATTTTTCCTTGACACATCTTAAGGTTTTCTAGGGAAAATTTCCTTATCTTGCCAATCCTTTTCCTCAAATTGTTGACATTTATATTCCCTTTTATATTTTGGACTTGGTCCAGTCAACGATTTCTTTGAATTAAGGCTTTTACTATTTCATCTTACCATTGTACACATAGCATATCAATATTTTTGGTTTTAATTATCCGAGTTTTCTCGTTTTAGTGTCGGCAACCAATGTCTGAATTTTGTTTGCAGCCTTACAACAACATTTCCATTTGAAGTTCACCTTGTGTTAAGTATAGGAATGTCCTTAAGTGCCTGTTTGACCTTGTATTTTCTATCGTTAATTTAATTGTATTTTTTGTTTTAAATACCAACTGTTTTTTGTCCTTAACTTCACCAGCATATGTTGTTTTCTCAAGTTTTGGGTCCGTCAATGATTGAAGTGTTGCCTTGATTATCAACTTTCTCAGTGAGGTCCGTAGTTTGGGTGAAATTTTCTGGGTGTGCGCTAAGGTCTGTAACTTTGTTTACCAATTCAGCAATTCTTTCATCTTGTTCGCTGATTCAACTACCCGATTAGGAAGATCATTCTAAAACTTGGTAACAGCTGGAATAAAGCTTCTAAAATACTGTGTAGTATTGAGTGTCATGATGGAGAAGGCCTGGCTATTAGAATTAACTGCCTGCCTAGTATTACGAACAGGATAGAATTGTCCAAGGAGATCTGAATGTAATGGATGGTCAGAGTTATGAAAAATCTTATGCAACATGCATAAAGGAATGTAAAAGATAATCAGAGTTATGAAAAACCTTATGCAACATGCATAAAGAACTAATTGAACGACGGTGCCAAAGATTAATATCTAGATCAGGAATAAGAAATTTAATAGAATAAGTTTCTGTCCAACAAATTAAGATGAGAATCAGCAGCTGAACACCAGACAGGAGAACAATGCTCAAAATAAGGTAGAATGAAAGAATGAAAACACATCTTCAGAATAGATTGATCACCGAAAATCTTGTAAGACTTTCTCAATGAGCCAATTTTTTGTGCAATGGAAGAAGACACAGACCAAATGTGTTTCTCAAAAGAAAATTTGCTGTCGAGAATCACACCTAAAATTTTAAATGATTCATACAAATTTAAGGAAACATTATAAATACTGAGATCCGGATGTTGAGGAGCCACTGTCCTAGACCTAATTACAATCATACTTTGAGTTTTATTAGGATTCAACTTCATACCCCATAATTTGCACCATGCACTAATTTTAGCTAAATCTCTATTAAAGGATTTACCAACCCTAGATCTACATTCAGGGGATGGAATTGATGCAAAGAGAGTAGCATCATCTGCATATGCAACAAGCTTGTTTTCTAGGCCAAACCACATGTCATGTGTATATAGTATGAAAAGTAATGGGCCAAGAACACTACCCTGTGGTACACCGGATATCACATTCCTATACTCACTCTGGTGCCCATCAACAACAACTCTTTGAGATCTATTACTTAAAAAATCCATAACAATGCTGAGAAACGACCCACCCACTCCCAACTTTTTGAGTTTGAAAGAAAAGGGTATCATGATTAACACGGTCAAAGGCAGCACTAAAATTAAGGCCACTCATACGAACTTCCTGACCACAATCAAGGAATTTCTCTACAGCATTGGAGATTGTAAGAAGGGCATGACCTGCTCCAAGGCCTTTACGAAAACCAAATTGCAAACTAGGGAGTAGATGATTACCTTCAGCAAACCTATTAAGACGTTTAGCCAGAAGACGTTCAAAAACTTTAGATAATATGGGAGTTATGGAAATTTGGCGGTAATCAGTGGGACTTGAGCTACCAAAAACACATTTACAAAGAGGAGTAACATTACCAATTCTTCAACAAGTGCTAAAAGCTCCTGTTCTTACTAACTTGAGCAAAATAACAGATAACTTTGGAGCTAAGAAATCTGCTATCTTTAAAAAAAACAAAGGAAAAATACCATTTGGGTCTACACCTCCATAAGCATCAAGGTCCATCAACAGAGTTTTAATCTCACGAGATCGAAAAGCTAAACTTATTAGTTTAGCTTCAGGAAAACAGGAATGGGGAAGTTCAAGTTTTTCATTACTCTATTTACTGTCAAAAACATCAGCCAAAAGGGTTGCCTTTTCCTTTGGACAGTGAGTGACTGAGCCATCTGGTTTAAGTAAAGGAGGAACTGTTGCATCTACACCAAAGAGTACAGATTTAAGGGTAGACCACTAATTATGTTCCTGAGTTGTACCAGAAAGGGTTTCTTTTATGGTTAAATTGTACTCCTTTTCAGTTGAGGCATAAATTCTCTGAGCAAAAGCTCGAAGTTGAGTATAGTTGTTCCAGGTCAAATCTGATCTGTTACCCTTCCAAAGGTGATAGGCCTCCTGCTTCTCCAAATAAGCACGTCTACAATCATCATTGAACCACGGTTTGTCCTTCACTCCGTACCTTAGCACATGAGAAAGGATACGCCTATCAATTATGTTGACTAGATTCTCATTCAAAGGGACAACAGGATCTATATTACTATATAATTGTGACCAATTCAAGCACAAAAGATCATGCAAAATCCCATTCCAGTCTGCTTGGGATTTCATATAAATTTTTTAAGAGTATGATATGTCAGGGACAGGTTGCTCAGTCTTCACTACTAATGAAATCAAGGCATGATCAGATGTCCCGACTGGAGAACCAAATTTACTAGTTATAACGCCAGGGGAGTCAGTGTATACGAGGTCCAAGCAATTACCAGAACTGTGAGTAGCTTCATTTATGATTTGCTCACAGCCTAATTCAGAAGCAAAGCCTAAAGCTCTTAAGCTATTTCGGATAGTTTGAAAAGTATATTAGTTTGCTAGTATACTTACGAAAGTCAATTTTAAAGTCTGTCATTAGGCATTGCGTCGTAACACAGCTAATTGAATTACATTATCGTCTTCTTATAAGTATTTTGAGGTAGACTTGTACAATGTTATCATTAAGTCTCATCTCTTGATGCAAAATCTTTAAATTCAAAATTTTGGATGAATTCAACCCAGGGTAATACACTTAATCACCAATTCTATAATAAGCACCGCATACCTTCAGTAATATGCTATATTCTCTATTGCTAATCAAGATATATCTCATACTAATATACTGTATATATCATGACATTTTTGGTGGGGCACAATTAATCTTTGACGTGGGCTATTGTCGTATGATATCAGATATCATTTTCTAGTTACTCCTTATTTAGGAAAGCTTAATAAGTTCAATTTAATTTGACCCTCCTATTCTTATATGCTATCGTTCTTTACTAATACCTTTTACTTATTATGTATTATTAGTCTTTCCTCTTTATATCTTACACACTACATATCATTTCCTTACACTTCATTTTCATGATTTCTATTATTCAATGCAATTCTCTTCCAAATCGTGCTATAGTCTTTGATTTCACTATTTAGTTAACTATTTTTTTTATCACAAAATTATCATTAAATACTTTTGAAAACTCGCCTCTATAAACTTCTAGTTTCACTTTCCTAATTTTATCTTTCTACTTTTTTCGATTTCCTAAACTTTCGAGACTTTTTCACCATTTTTTGCTCTTTCAGTTTACTATCACAATCAGAAATTAATTTGAAATTTCACAAATTCCCTCTTGCCCTCAAATGGTAGGGAGGTATTGTAATAAACTACTCATCCGTAGCTGAAATGAAGAATAAAAGAAATATGATTTCCGCTCTTCAGTTCCTTTAATATCCGGTCGTTCCTAGTTGACCTTTTTCTAGACCTTTTTCCCCATTATTATGACTATTCCAGAGACAGGAATTAGAATTGTTTTTTTCTTGATTAAAAGGCATCTACTTATATCCTTTTTAGCCACGTATAAATTTAAGCGCAAAAGAGACATTTTTTTTTTTTCTAACCAAGCTACCTTTACAGTTTACGACCCTTTTTGACATTTCAAGGTGCAAAATTATTCATTCCTTCTTGCCAGACTCCACAAGTAAAAACCAGTATATTCGTGAGTTACTAGTAAATATAAATGTCAAAACCTAATCCCTGGTGTAAATAAATATTACTAGTTACATATATACAATTTTCAGTAATCATTAAAAAAAAATAATATAGAAATGAAAATAAAGTGAATTGCTCAATCGGAAAAATAAAGTAGTGTTTGGTCATTTCTCTCTCTAATTAATCCTAATAATTTTTTCACTGAATAACTCAAAAGGACTAATATACGAAGGAATAATGAAATAACTAGTTTTGTATAAAATTGCATGGGAATGTGACTGAAACTTACACACATACATGGAAATAAAATATCAAAACAACGCAACTACTTACATAAGTGAAAGACTAGTAGTAATGCTTTCTGAATATCTACTTACTGATGATCCTCTCAGCAAAGAGTCATTACTAGGTAATTAAAAAAATTAAGTTCTATTTCCATTGTCATCAAATAGTAATTGAAAGTAAATTTGGATTCATTAACTGGGAATTGCAAGTTATAAATTCATTATTCCTAATTATAGTGAAACGAACATCGCTCTCAACTCACAAAATCAAGTAATAGAACCATCGAAAGTTTTATATTCTTGCAATTAACATCAGAGGAAATCTAAGGCTAAAAAGTCGCGAATTAGACAGAAGTGCGAATGTAGGTATTAGAATAAGGATCTTATCAACAGCCTAGGAGTTGCATTTATAGATTATATGAGGGTAATGGAAATATATTAAAAAAAGAAGACTATGCTATCAATGAAAGGAAGACCTGAGTTTGATCTTCTCGGTAGGTTAATAACGTAACGGCGTTTTGATATTGGCCAGCAACTAAAACAAATTACCTTGTGACCTTAGGATCAACTTCCAATAAAAACTCGAATATTGATTATGCCGTACCATTCATTAAAGAGATTATTGCTATAATCTTATTACAGCATATATAATTAGAAAAAGGTAAAATGAAGCTCAATTTAACTTACTCAAATTTGAAATTATCAGAAGAAAGAACGACAAATATTCAAACATATGAACAGGTACCTGAAGACCTCCAGGGAAAAAGGAAAAATTGAGGATATAAATGGACTACAGCGAGATGGAAAGCAATGCAAATAAAAATAATAAATTTTTATTTATGTAAATTGTTGGAGTTTAGATATACACAGCTTTATAGACTTTACTATTTGTGAGAGACCGTTTTGCTTGAGATTACAAACCTCGAGGTTACTTTCATACAAATTTAACACTTTCACACCCATGATACCTTCAAGAGATTTTCTAGCCCCCACACCATGTATATATATATATATATATATATATATATATATATATATATGCACACACACTTACACATACGGACGTACAGACACACACACACACACACACACACACACATATATATATATATATATATATATATATATATATATATATATATATATATATATATATATATATATGCACACACACTTACACATACGGACGTACAGACACAAACATATATATATATATATATATATATATATATATATATATATATATATATATATATATATATATATATATATATATATATACATAAATATATATATATATATATATATATATATATATATATGCACATATATATATATATATATATATATATATATATATATATATATATATATATATATATATATATATATATATATATATATATATATATATATGTATATATATATATATATATATATATATATATATATATATATATATATATATATATATATATATATATATGTATGTATTTTTGGACTCAAGCCATGTCGTCGAGATGGAAGTTCCTCAAAGTAGCTTCCTAAGGGATATATGTACTACAGTGATATTCCCAGAGAATTTTACCTTTAGGTATCCAGAATTCTAACTCCTGGCAAAATTTCTCCAAAGGATATCGCATAATATCAGCGGACGCATTCTTGACACGCCTCCATAGCAATCTGCACTCCAAACAGCGTTTTGTCTTCGAGGAGTATGTAGCAAAAGGGAGCCGTCCAAAGGCTCTCCCCGCTCTCGTAATACTATTGGGAATACAACAGCGCCATTCCCACGACGGCGGACATTCCTTTTTTTGTAGCGATCTCGCTCGGTGATATTTCCTGGTGATCTAACTTTCTGATCGTTTTACAGGATTATTATTATGCTTTCTCCATCATCTTCCGCCTCTGGAAAATTTAATATCGAGTCTTTACTCTGAGTATATTCTAGCCCCTGTTTCACAATTAAATTAGAGTATTCTATTGTGTTTAAGAGCTAGGCCAGTTACTGGAGGCACCATGGAGCCGTCGTTCGTTAGGCATGTGTTATTTAGATAGCAGAATGACTTCCAGTTTTTAATAGCTTTATTTAATTATTTTAATTATTTAGCTATTTAGGCAATTACTCTTGTAAAGTTCTGATAATGTGCATAATATAGCCTAGGTAACCTTACCTAGACATTTTACTATACGTTCAGACTTTCCCCGGTTACCCTCGTGTTTTGTTTTCATTCAGTGGAGACTGATATCTCCTATAATGTTATGAAACATTACACGTCTCTTTGGAGACTTGAGGGTAATCTCTTTCCCTCTGAGTGTAGCTTCAGGCTACAACCCTAATAGCCGTGCCTTAAATTTTATTCAGACATGGCTAACTTAGGGTTTGTCCTGCCTCTTCCCTTAACCGTTGCTTGTGGTATACCATCGGGTTTTGGGATTTAGTCAGAATCTCAGAGTATTTAGTCTTATGTCAGCGACCTGCCGGCAGGACGAATGGGTTGTATGATACCATCATTCCCTTCCCGGCTAGGTGGCCGGCAATGGAGGTTGGCCCTCATTAGCCGCACTTGAAGTTATGGTAGGATACCATCTTCCCCTTGCGACTAAAAGACTAGTCCTATGCCACAGTACTCTGGGCTGAAGAGTAATTTTCTTTAGCCTAGGATACGTGGCACTGGAACTCTGTTTCTTCTTTGTTAAGAGGAGGCGGCAGTGCTACCATCCCCTTAACTGTGTCGGCAATCTCTGGGTTGGAGAACTGAGTCTCTCCTGTTCCCTGTGATTCTACCGATACCGAAACAGAGTTTCTTTTACAAGTGGTAGGATTGACAATTTTTGCCAGTTCCTTTCACACTCGTTACAGGACCCTTTTCCCTACCCCACTGTCCCCTTTTGATGGCTTAGCCATTGTCTTTCTTTAGGCTGGCATCTTGCAACCTTCCTTTGCTGGTAGGTCGCCGGAGCAAGCCAGACTCCCTCTCGAGCCATGTCTTTGGCTAACGGCAGAGCATACTGCCACCAACCACATCATCTATCGGCAATAGCCGGGCTAGCCAGCAACTGCCGGCCCAGCCGGCTGCCAAGATAGCTGCCGGCGACCAAGGTTCTTCAGTCCTACCTTGGACTGCTGCTACAGGTCCTGTTGCCGGGGTACTGCCGGCCAGGCCGGCACAGATAGTGCTGACTCAGTTGGCAGCATGCCAACTGTACTGGTACTGCTGGACTTGCTGGCCGGCAGTGTATCGGCGGTACCTTGTCGGCAATAGTACTATAGTTGCATGGAAGCCTGAATGGTACATTCTCCCCTTCTATTAGAACTTTCTCTCAAGAAAAGGGCAGTCAAATTAGACTTTTACATCCTTAATTACTGTATACATTCACAGTAAGGAGTAGCCTTTTTTCCATGCTATCTTTTTCTCTAGCTAGCATGCCGGGTATGCCGGCAAGACCTAGCTATGCCGGCTACATGCCGGCTGAACTACTGTATATTTTATACAGGTTGCCAGTATATATGCATTATAGAATATACTGCAGATAGAAAACTACTATATAGTTTATACTAGTAGTTATTTCCAATATATTCTGGATATCCAACACAGGCATTTGCTGAGTCCAATCCTATATTGAATGAATATGATTTCTTCAATATCCTGATTAGAAATCAGTATTAGGATTACCCTACAATATTAAACACTTCAAGGCAGGAGTAATACACTCCTAAGCCTTAAAGGGTGCAGCCATTTTCCTTGAGTCTCCCTGATCAGGAAACTCTATATTTAAATATAGTAGGAAGACTACAACAAATAGGCTAAGTGGGATATAAAAATATATGTCTTTATTTTCCTAGTCCAGCTGGCTTCATGCTAGATGGACCATACTGTCATATGCTACTATGAAGGCAGCATAATGACTAGACTACAATACATGATGTACAGTAACCAGTAAATTGCAATATAGACTTACTGCAATTAGAAAACTACAGTACCATGATACAGTAGTATTTTCTGACATACCTTGGGTATCTTTGTACGAGCATTCTGCTGGTACCGTTCATATATTGTATGAGTAACTTTTCTTCAATATTCTGATCGAGAATCAGTCATCTTGACCCCAAAGTATTAACATTATTTTGGGACAGTGATTTGATACTTCTCTACCACTAGGGGTAAGAGTCCTTTTACTTGGAGTTACTCTATAGAGAAATCTCCATGTAGTTAATACTGAGGGGAGGCAACAGCATTTGCTCACAGGGGTACACAAGTATGTATCTCCTACTATCCCTTTATAGCTTACTATCCTAAGCTACTCTATTGTAAAGGACATTTGCATGTTGATTGTCAAGGAGATATTCCATTGTATACTCTTTTGGTTTTCCTTTCTTTACAGGAGGAACACCAGATACCTTGTGCTGCAGTCCTCTGCAAGGGCAAGAGTAAGAATTTTTTCGGTCATAATACTTGCAGGTTTCATGCCCCCTGCAATATTATTTCCGGATCCCTACATTATTGGAACCCACAGGTTTGCAATATATGTCGGACATTAATGCCCGAAGGTTTTGAAAATCCCAAGTCTACGGAGATTAGGGATACAGCTCAATATAAATTACCGAAATGAGTGAGAGGCTTTCAAAAGATCTCTCCGGGAACTTTTCTACCTAATTATAGGATGCGTAAGCTACTATTTCCGGAAGTAAGTGAGGAAACAGTAGTGACTCAGGAGCCAACTACATCCCCTGACGGCCAGAAAACCTTTGGGGTTAAGGGCAAGAAGTGCCACAGGGTAGAAGAGGAAAATGTTTTGTCGGAATTTCCTCCGCCTATGCCTGCTATAGAGCCATCGATGTCGACATCTTCGTCTTCTACCCCTCTATTGGATAATGTGGTACAATTATGTATCCAGCTGAAGAATCAAATAGAGAGCTTTCGTAAACAAAACGAAAAGCAGGAAGTAAAACGCAAGATAGAGCCTCGTAAAGTTTCTCTTGTCGCTTCTCAGGGGTCAGTCAAACAACCCTTGAATCAAGACCTACCAACATTCTCCATAAACAATCACTGGAGGTATGCGGAGCAGATGTCGATTTCAAATGGCAATCTCTATATCTCAGAGAAAATAGATGCTTTTCCTTTGGACAAAATTGAATTTTGGCCATGCTTTGATGCTTTCCCTAATTGTTGGGTTCGACTGAAGTACGAATCAAAGTCAAGAAAAGGAGCGGAACCAAAGGAGGTCTTGATTCTCGACCATGATAAGGCACAGACTATCCTTTCAGGTAGTCTGAGAAAGGCGGGTTATTCAGAGTCGAAGGTATTCTCACTGAATAACAGACACCCTTCCTTTCTTGCTCCTACTTCACTCTCATTCCCCTTCATGGGGAAGGCATTTACTTCTGTTGCCAAAGCGGTAGAGGCGGGTAAGCCATGTTCCACACTCGATGAGTGCAAGCCTTTGTCACCAGCTTTTCCCGGACAGGAAAAGGATTGGAAGGAAGTCCATTTGACATTTTCAGTAGGAAAATTAGACAAGGACATCGCAAGTCGACAATTCAAGGTATGTCTCCCTAAATTGTCTGAGTTGCTTTTGTGTAATGAACATGAGTCAAAGGAGAGACTTGCGACATCCCTTTCTCTACAAAACTACATAGAGTTGTGTTCAACCTACGAAAGTACCCCAGACATGCTCATGGTCATAGCCAAAATGCATATGGCTATCTTGGTGAAGGACCTTTATGCCTTTATGAAGGCCAGGAGAGCATGTAGAGAGTTTGTGTTCGCTGACGCAACAGTGAAACACGAAACAAGGAAGCTAATATCTTCCAACATCTGGGGTAAAGATCTCTTCACACACGAGGTCATTAAGGAAGTAATTAAGAACGCCACCATAGAGAACATAAGACTTCTCCAAAAATGGGGCATTCCTTCAAAGAGAAAATCTTCTGTGGTTGTGGGTCCCCAACCTAAAAAGAAGATCGAAAATGCTGGAAATATCCGGGCTGCTCAACAACATCCCACTATTCCAGTGACCACGGTGCTACAGGCAGATGGTCAAAAGTCGAAGCCTACTGACTACTCGAAGCATAAAGACGCTTCGGCTAGGAGGAACTTTCCCTCAGGATCGCAGGACCTTCGATCCTTCAGTCCAAAGCCTATTCAAGATGAGCCATTGATGGGAAACAGAAATGTCCCTACCATCATTTCCTTACCTTCTCCTACAGTTCAAAACCCTCCTGGAGAAGCATACCTGAGAGCTATAGAGCATACAGGTGGTAAGAAAACTATAGCTCATCGAGTTCCAGGGAAGGCTGTTTTGTGTTCACGAGGAGGACTCAAGATATCAATGAGTCATTCTGAACTTGTCGCCACTCAACAAGTTCATTAAAAACAGCAAGTTCTGAATGTTAATCCTTCTGAACATATGGACCTTGTTCCAATTAGGAGTGTTCGTAGTCTTGTCAGACCTGAAAGGTGTACTTTGGAACCTTCCAGTCAACCAACCCCCTTCCTACTATCTAGAGTAACATTCATCCTAGGAAAGATACGTGTCGGACTCACAGTCCTAAGTATCTTCAAAGGATTGACGAACTTAGTCACGTCAAAGTCAAGCCTAGAAATAGTTCAGGTATTAATATACCTGATCAAGAGGCTGTAGTGGGCAGCACCCGAAGTGTCCGGGCAATGTGCATTCAAAGAGATGACCCGGTTCCTGGGACATCACGGATGCAAGATAGGCTTCTAGAAGTCTCGATTTTCTCCAGCTCAGGGATTTCGATGTTTAAAAAAACCATCGAAGCCCTCAGTCACATCAACTCTCCTCTCTTTTGGAAATATAAAAGGAGCTTGTGAGGTCTGTCAAGAGACTCAGGTATTCAGTCAGAATACCAAAACGCCAACAGGAAAAAGCGCTAAACTTTCCCCAGTTCGCTATAGTCACAGACCTGGTGCTAAGGGCACACTGGAAAGATGCGTTAAGAGCTTGGAGAAAACCCGCATCAAACGCTTGAAGAGATAAAAAAAGACTGAGATCGGTCCCTCTTTAATCGCTTCTCTAACAGAAATTAGAGCACGAAAGTCCCAAGACTCTGCTGGTCCTTTCATGGGTGGGGAAGCCCCCTCCACACAGATCAGGCTACCTACGACTGATCTGGGACAAGCGATAATAAGACGTCACATTCAAACGTCTCATTCAGTCTTGGTGAAGTTACCCATCACTCTCTTAAAGGGACAGCACCTACCAGCAGTTCATTTACAACTGATCCACGATGTGACAGTGGATACTCTATTTCGATACAAACCGATAGAGTTGGAATGGTCCATGGGCGCAGACATATTCCCTCCCAGATGGGAAGAAGTCCCGGAACTGCAATTCGACCACTTCATCACGAGCGTCTTCAAGAAAATACCTCACTATATAGCCCCATACGAGGATCCTCTTGTGGGGCTGATAGACTAGATGAGGCTGGTCCTAGCTCTGACCCTAGGTATATTTCCGAAGATTCAGAAATTAACTGCCTTTGTTTTATGACAGAAAACCCAAACCCTTCATTTCATGATTCTCTCGCTCTAGCGGTTAGAAAAAGGTTTGGGATCTCAGAAGGCAATATAGAATTCTTAGAAGAATACAAGGCCAAGTCAACTGGAAGACTATATGAGTCTTTCTGGAAAAAGTGGGTTGCGTTTGTCAAAGCAAAAGGACCGAAAGAAATTTCAATGAACTTCTGTCTGTCCTTCTTTGTCCACCTTCATAGCCAAGGTCTGGCGGCCAATACGATAAATACGTGCAAGTCAGCCTTGACTAGGCCTCTCCTATATGCCTTTCAAGTGGATCTGGCGAATGAAATCTTTAATAAGATTCCAAAGGCATGCGCTAGGCTTAAGCCCGCGGTACCACCAAAGCCCATCTCTTGGTCTTTGGACAAGGTCTTATATTATGCCTCATCTGTTGTGGCGGGATGTTGCAAACAACAAACCCCACACCCTTGAATCACTCTAACTGGCAATAGTCTCCTCAATACAAACTTTCCCCTTACTTTATCATAAACCAGACTCTTAGACAAAAGGACAAAATAAACAAAAACATAACCTTAAAACTATATAATTCTTACAAACTATAATAAATCCAACCAAAACCATCCACATTCAAAATACTTAACACTTATCATAAACAATATTAAATATAAAAAAACGTAACACCATTCAAATAAAGAAACCCTAACAAACTTAAAATTACCACACCCCAAAACCAATATTTGTTTATTTGTGGACCTCTTTATCCACACTAGGGCCAACAGTCGTTTTAGGCCAAAGCCACAACTCTCTGGCAGACACAACACTGGAACAATCTGCTATAACTGCCTCACTTAATTGGGCAGTCTATATCATCATCATCATCATCAATAACAGCAATCGAAATCGTAATTGTAATAAACAGGCCAGGTCATCAACAGTTGGTCAATCCACTAGAGCA
>NC_090740.1:86782130-86799630 GCF_036898095.1 Palaemon carinicauda
TGACTTCAAAGAAACAAAAACCTCATATGAATAAATTTTTAGAGGCATTAGCATTTGCCGTTTCTTACTCTTCCCGGCGTTTCCTTTCTCTTGTTCTCTCCACTTGAATGATGAAATGAGAATTCCTAACTTTCTCAAGGTTATTACTTCCATTGTTATTAGCTGATAAACATTGATTTGTGTGCCTATGCTCCTTGAACGGCGATCTACATTCATTGGCTATCTTCATTCTACACAATGTTTTTTTCGGTAAAACTGTATGACATATTATATCTCTTAGAGGAATATTAATCTCATTATCAGGATTATCAATATCTACATAGCTATTTTCATACATTCAATTGATATTTTGTCTAATAATAATTCTATCGTTAAAGTAAAACTATTAATGTCAATCAACCCTTTAGAAGAAATATAATATTCACTCTACTTATATGTGATAATGTTATTATCATTGCCGGATGTAAAATTTCCATAGATTGAATCAGTTATTTCTTTATACAGTGCCAATTATCCCCATATAATGTAATCATAACAGCATATATTTTGTCTAGTCCAAGCATAGTTTTTCGAAAGATTCTGCCAGAATTTCCCTGTCCAATTTGTTCTTTACACATAAGATGGGAACAAACTTGATGCAGAAAATTAGCTGAACCAAAACTTGGGTTTACTCTCGCAAAGCCTGAATTTATGACGAGGAAGCTAACGAGAAATTTGCTTCTACGAAACCATCTTCTTTTGCAAAACTAAGGTATATTCTGTTTGACTGCCGTTTTATTTTGCATGTAGGAATTTCAACGAAAAAGTTTATGATTAGATGCGCCAGCAATCCATTGTTGAGTTCTTTTTATCAAATGTTAGAAATTTTATTCTTATTCCATATTTAAAAGAAATCGTGAAAAGGTCACTTGTGATGGAAAGCATTATATGTAGCGATAAAAAACGTATTCCCTAAAAAAAAAGAATTTCCATCTTTTTTTTCTTTTTTTTTTTCTTTTTTTTTTAGCATCTATACTATTGGTCTATCAAAAATACTATAAAGGAATGGCGTGAAGTTTAAACTATTTGCAGATGACACAATTTTGCTTCTCCATAAATGATATACATGACACTACTGAAACTCTAAACCGAATCCTTGATAGTATTAGAGAAGGGATGACATTCAAACAACTGAAATTAAATGAGAACAAAACCGAATTCTTGGTGGTCGGTAAGAAAAACAGCGTGAGAAACTTAGGTGATATTTTAATGAACATAAATAATGACTTAGAGCCGATATCTAGTAAAGTTCGAGATCTAGGTGTATTTCTGGACTGTAACCTGTCTCTAAATGCCCAAATAAATAATGTAATAAAAACTGCTGGTTATCATCTACGTTTATGAAAAAGTACCTGGACGGAAATTCTGTAAAGAAACTTGTGATAAACTGTATTAATACCAGGATTGACTACTGCAACTCTATCTACTACAATTTACCAAAAGTGGAACTTAAGAAATTACAAAACATAACAAACAGAGGAGCAAGACTGATAAAAGGTGTCCCACCTAGAGAAAGGATCACCCCTATACTTTATTTTACACTGGCTGCCCATTAAAGCGAGAATTGAATTTTAAATATGTACAATAACCCACCAAGTTATTAGAACTGGGCGTCCAAAATACTTAAGAGAATTTCTATTCTCGTGTCAACACGAGAATAGTTACAGATGACTTCAAACTTCTGGAACCTAGATATATGTCTACTTTAGGCTCCAGAGCCTTTAAATATGTTGCCCCAAGACTATACAATAAGCTCCCACGAAACATTCGAATGATTGAAGTCATTAAAGCTTTCATGAGGAGACTGAAGACTTTTTTTATTTCCTGAGTCTTTTGACTACCACGATTTAACAGTAAACGAACAATATGTGATATAAAATGTTAAATACTCTGAACGAACAAGGTAAAACGACAGTGGAGGTCCTGTAGAGAGTGGGGTTCCCCTGCTGTATGGGACCGGAAAAGCAGCTATCAAAATAAATAAATGAAGGTGGGCAGGGAGCTCACTTTGATATTAGTGATTTATTTAGGAGTAATTAGAATAGAGGGTAGATATTACCTTTTCAATTAAGTTATTAATTAGTTCGGGAGTTCTAATGGTTGTCTAAGCTATGATAGGCAGAGCACACAGCCAAGGTGGAAGTTAACGGAAAAATTAAGAAGTTATTCCAATTTCTGTGAAACATAGGTCAATCCGGTTGATACATGCATTTTGCAATACTCAAATGTAACTCTTAAACCAAGGAAGGTAATAAAATCAGATTCTTACACTCAAAATGTAACTTGTTAGCAAACAAGATCGTGAAATAAGATTCCTACACTCAAAATATGATTTATTAGCCAAAAAGCTAATAAAATACACTTTCTACTCTCAAACTGTAACATTACCCTAGTAGGTCATGAAATAAACTTCCTACACTGAAAATTTGAATTTTTAGCCAGCAAGGTCATAAGGTAAGCTTCGTAAACTCAAAATGTAATTTATTAATAAAGAACACCATAAAATGAGCTTCTTCCTCTCAAAAAGTAGTTTGTTATCTAAAACAGTCATAAAACAAGATTCGTTCACTCAATATTTAACAAATTAACCAAGAATTTCATTTAAGAAAATGTATACACTCAATATGTAGCTTACAAACCAAGAATGTTATAAAATAAGTTTCCTAAACTTAAAATGTAACTTATCACCCAAAATGGTCATAAAATAAGGTTTTTAAATGAAAATTTAAATCATTATCCAAGTAAGTCATGAAATAAGCTTTCTACATTGAAAATGTAACCTATTCACCAAGGTCATGAAATAAGCTTTCTACACTCAAAACATTCTACACTCAGATATGATGCGTAAATTGACATTGACTAAAGTTATATATTATAGTTTAGGTATATACTCATAAATATATTAACTATATTTTGAGATTCAAAACCAGATTTTGAAAAAAAAATATTCCCATACAAATGCTTTCAGATAAATTCCATAAATCAGGAAAGAGGTTGTTTTATATTTTTTCCAAATGTTAAGAAAATGAAGACTGTTAGAAGGTTGCATACATGAAACAAAATAGGTAATAATGTTGAATATAACTTTTAACAGTTATAATCTTTTTTTAAATGATTATGTCTGCTATCAAGATGGTTTCATGAAGTTTTCTGAACACATTAAGGAAGGGTAATGAAGAATCGAAAGCTAGGCTTACCTCTGAAATATGATAGAAAATAAAGAAAAACATTTCGTTCTTTAGGAAAAATTATGATTAAGAAACTTCTATTCATAATTTTTTTATATGTGTGTAAATTCCCACAATACTTCTCATATAGTACTCTAAATACGTTTGCCATTTAAAGTTGTGTCGTACACTTCTGAAATATGCGACGCATATAAAATATTTATTAGGAAATGATCAAACTTCAACAAGAATATTTTTTTTCTAATAAATATAAAATGAAAATATACACACTGTCAGTTACCATAAAGGGGAAAAAAAAAAAGATCGTCCAAGGCATACTGTATAGTCCAGGAAATTTAGCAAAATAATTTTTCAAGATTAAAAGTTTTCGTTTCGTGAAACGCGTACACATAAAAGAGCATATGTATTCATTTTTAATCCGTTATGAACACTCTCGACTTAGTATATCTTCCAATAGTTGAAAAAAAAAATAAGCTTCCTGCTGTAGCTTAGGCTCCATGTTTCATGAATAATCAAATTTGCTTTAATTAACTAAATTGCTTATGTTGTGTAGGACACCATGATGAAGACCAATGCTTGGGTGCCATCTTTAATGCCATGTCCAGGGATGCATGGCAACTATTTTCTTATAATTACGATAATCTGTATAAACTTCTGTAGCCACCATGTCCATCTACAGTGGGTGCCGTTTTATATAATTTTAGATTATTCTATGGTATAAATGTCAGCTTATAATAAATGATCAGGAACAAGAATAAATCTGCCACAACGAAGAATTTAGTCATTTATCATTCAAAAGGAGAAACCAATGCAAAACGAGAAATATTTCTCATACTACAAATAAAAGGAAAATATATCTAATTAACGTTTAGGCTATCAGCATAGACGGTGTTTGATTGTTGGGTCGAGGGTCTTGTCTTGATCATTGAAAATTAGACACAGAGCTAAGAAAATACCTCAGGCATCCAAGGATATAAATAAGTGTACGAGAGCACCTTTCTATAACTATCAGCATGGAAGGAGGCGAACTCTTTGGCATAAAGCCTGGACCTAAAATTTGGTTATAAATAGAGCTGAGATGGCCAAGTTTCCTCAAGTTTTCTCAAACCTTGTCGAGTAGATGGAGAGAAACATTCTTCAAAACGTTGCCGTGACAAGAGACCATTGAGGACTGAAGGAGAGAATACTACCGAACCCAGACCAACCTTGAAAAAAGTATTGGATACTCTTCTTACATTTTGCTCGTAGTACATAGTTTTCTGTACAATAATTAGAAAAGGAAGAAATTGGAGCATAAAGTTTTCTAGAGAGTAAACATTACTGATCATTGTTAAATTCAATATGTTTTAAAGAAGGTTTTCTACCATGGTAATGATAATGATGATAAAAATGATACATCTCATATTTTCACTTACCCTGATAATATGTAGAATAGATGTGTATAAAATAGATGTAATTGATAGCTAATGTTATTGACGTTAGTGCAAAGAGAGTGAAATGGCAGTGTACCCATGACTGAGACTTTCCAAAAATTGTGTAGATCAAGAAAGGGATAGGATTAGCATGATATATTAGAGTACACATATTTTAATAGATATTTTTCATTGTGAAAAATGACTTTAGTATACAAATATGCTTTGTATGTTTGTTTAGTCAAGTTTCAATAATAAAGAGAAAATGTGTTATGTGCTTTTCCAGAACACATGCATAGCGAGAAAATTATTGTATATGTTGTCATTTTATTGTGATGGGCTGGAGAACAAAACAAAGATAATGTAAATCTATTTGATTGTGATTTTTTATACAATTAAATTGCTTGAAGAGAATGTATTTTATAAGCACGATAGAGAAAGAAAAAAAAAGATACAAGAGTATGTGTGCTAAGGAGATTTAAGAATAAATAAATTTAAATTCTTGTCAGTTTTGTATTCCTAAATGGAGGTTGAAAACTTTAATCTATTCAAACAAAAAACTAAGAATTATAATTTACGATACCTCGATTGAAGGAATTGCCAGCTTCAATATAGATATCGTAAAAGAAGTTAATGCACTTTCGGAAATAATTTAGGAGAAAAATATTTTCTAATAAAATGTTCAATTTGATTATAAAGAAAATATAGATTAAATGTATCAAAAGAAAAGCTCTGCAAGTAACAATTCAATACTGATATTTTCAGCATTTAATTTTAAAAAGTTAAGGTATATTATTGAATATGGAAGACTTTTTATTTTAACTCTGGGTTACTTGTTGGAGTCAGCAACCCTTATATAAAATACAGTTGCTTTCAACGCAATATTTTTCCAAAGAAATTTGATTTAATTTCAAGTATCATAATTTAACTGATGCTGAATTTTTCATGGAAGCTAAATATGCGCTGTGATAATGTTCAATTGTTTTGAACTATGACAATGGAGTTATTGAAGTTTATGTCGACATTGACGGGCAGACCAGGCGTCAGACTGTCGAGTGAAGGCGTGCACCAGAGGCATGAGGTTTGTGCGAATGACGAAGAGTGTACCCTTTAAGAAATGGCCAAAAGGACGGACAGCCAAGTGCACCACCAGGAATTCGCGATCGAAGAAGTGATGCATTGAACAATTTTATCACTACAGTTAACAGAAGTATTTAATTTGGACCTAATATGATCTTATGATAGGACAGGTGGAGAGACAATGTGGGAAGTCTGGGAAATATGATAGAGAGGAGCTTTTTGGTGAAAAGTATTCAACAGCTTTCTGGGAAAGCAATAATTAGCAAGATATGTTGAGGAAGGGGGAAGGGGTTATAAAACGAAAATAGCTCGGTCTTCTCACTAAACGACGTGGAACTGACATGTCAAAATCTTCAACCAAACAGAAGTTCGTGATGCCATCGTACATTTGATATACTATATATTCAAAATATACTTACTCAAAAATTGAGTGATTACTCAAAAGTGTCACTATTGTAACTTGCATATTTTATGGACAATTTTGAGTAATTAATCCATTTTCAATTAAGATTTATTATCAGATATTTAACAAACATAAAATATATATTTAAGGTATAGTGACACTTTTGAGTAATTACTCCAATTTTAATTCAGTATATATTTTTGATATATACCAAATGTCCGCTGACGTCACAAATTTTTCATTATTTGACTGAGTTGACGATGTCGGTTCCATATCTTCCAGTACCTCCTCCACCAACCCCTCACCCTCCGCCCCCCCCCCCCTTGCGCAACATATCATGCTATTTTTTGGCGGGCCCCCCACCCCATATAAAGAACCTAATAATTACTCTACAAAAAGAAGATAGCTGCGGACTATATAAGTTTGCATCAAATATCGAGGTATGCTCTTGTAAACAAAAAGAAAAGTTTTCTATCTATCTATCTATCTATCTATCTATCTATCTATCTATCTATATATATATATATATATATATATATATATATATATATATATATATATATATATATATATATATATATATATATATATATATATATATATATTTATATATACACATGTTTATGAGTATATATATATATATATATATATATATATATATATATATATATATATATATATATATATATATATATATATATATATATATATATATATATATATATATATATACACATGTTTATGAGTATATATATATATATATATATATATATATATATATATATATATATATATATATATATATATATATATATATTTATATACATGTTTATGAGTATAAATATTTATTTGTTTATATATTTACACACTGTACCAACCGTGTGGCACACAATTGTACCTAATTATGTTGTATATATTATGCTTGTATCTGCGCTCTTCCCTCGCACTAAAAAGAACCTGAATGATCATGTCTCCGTTTTGCTCTGTAACATTGTCTATCTCTCGAACAGGTCATGTCCTGTTGCCTTGAGGTTTTGTATATAAAGAAGAGTGTTCCTTAATAAAACTCAGTTGATTGCATCCTGCCTTTGAGTTAACAACTCCTCTCTCGGCCCGTCACATTGGTGACCCCGGAAGTCGACTCGCTCCCACTGCCTTCCACCCCCACCTCCCTCGCCCCTCCATCGTTGGTACTATGACGGAGACAGACTCTACTCCAGCAGTTGGCGCCGCCCCATTAAAACTTTCACTGTTCGCCACCGGAGAAGAGTTTGCTTGGTTTCAGCGCTCAGAAGTCCAGTTGCGTATCAGGGGCGTGACTCGCTCAACCACCAAAGCGGATTATGTTCTCGCGGCGATACCCGAGGACACCTTCCCAGAAATATCCGACTGGCTTTGTGAACAAGGTGACACCCCAATAGCGTATGAAGCGCTCAAAACATACCTTCTGCAGCAGTACTCGCCGTCGCCAGCCGCCCGTATAGCAAAGCTTTTTCATCTCTCACAACAACCGTTGGGGGACCAAATGGCTTCGCTTGCCCCCAGGGAAATGACCAGTATCGCTCGCCTTCAACCTGCCGCAGACGGCTCTCCTCGTGAGGTGAACCTACTTCGTGCCCTTTGGATAGGCCGTTTACCTGAACCTGTACGCGCTGCCATACCCGATGTCGATAATTTACCCATAAAGGACTTGATGAGCAAAGCCGACGCCCTTATGGACAGCCACTTCAAGACCTCCATCAACGCCTCCACCCCTGACTACGAGGATGCCTATTCAACGTCAACCGAAGCTGACACGAATGCCGTAGGACATACAAGCCTACCCCGTGACGTGCCGAAGCGGCAACAAAGCCGCCCACCACCCACCAATCGCTCGCGCCCCAACGAACGACTTCTACAGCCACTTACTACCTCCCATCCGCCGCAGTTTTGCTACTACCACTGCAGATTCGGGGCAACCGCGAAGAAATGTGCCAAGGATTGTCAGTGGCCAAAAAACGTGTAAGTAGGCCATCGCTTGTGGCGGTGGCCTCCCATGTTTCTAATCTTTTCTTTTTACGGGATGCAGGAACGGGCGTGCGATTTTTGGTAGACACGGGTGCTTGTCGTTCTCTTTTGCCAAGGAAACTCTTCAAGGCACGACGTAGTCTGTCTACATCTGCCAACGTCCGCTTAGTAGCTGCCAACGGATCTGCGATACCCACCTACAATTACGAGAACCTCACATTATCGTTCGGAAACGGTAAATTCAATTGGAAGTTTCTCGTTGCTGACGTCACAATGCTAATCCTCGGTGCGGATTTCCTCTCTCATTTCCACCTTCTGGTCGATGTCGCCCACCGACGATTGGTCAACGCAGACTCGTACTTGTCGACACCTCTTCAACCCGCCCCCTCTAACCTCGCTCTCCACATCAGCGCACCCACGGATGCCTACGCCCACCTCCTCACGTCGTACCCGAAAGTTTTCTGTCCAGAACTTCGCCAAACGCCCACGGTTCCTGCCAAGCACGGTATTTATCACCATATCAAGACGACGGGACCCCCAGTCTCCGCAAAATTCAGACGTCTGGCACCGGAACGATTGGCAGCCGCCAAACAGATGTTTGCCGAAATGGAGAAAATGGGCCTTTGCCAAAAGGCCTCCAGCCCATGGTCGTCACCCTTACACATCGTTCTGAAGAAAGACTGCTCCCTTCGTCCGTGTGGGGATTACAGGCGCCTGAACATGCAAACAGAACCGGATCACTACCCCCTCCAAAACATTGCCGATGTGACCTCCTACCTGCACAAAGCGAAGGTTTTCTCTACGCTCGACCTCCTGAAGGGGTATTATCAGGTGCCTATGAACCCAGAAGACATCCCCAAGACCGCCATCACCACTCCGTTTGGTACATACACCTTCAATTACTCCTGGTTTGGCCTTCGTAATGCTGGGGCAACGTTTCAACGTCTCATGGATGGCATCTTAGGGGACCTCCCTTTCTGTGTATGTTATGTGGACGACATACTTGTGTTCTCCTCCTCAAAAGAGGAACACCTCCGTCACCTGCGCATCGTGCTCGACTGCCTGCATCAAAACGGCCTTATAGTCCGGTACGACAAGTGTACCTTTGGTGCCAACGAAGTGTCGTTCTTAGGGCACCGTATCACTCCTGAAGGAGTCCATCCCCTCCCTGAGAAGGTAGCAGCCGTTCAGAACTTCCCCGCGCCCTCGACCGTCAAAGCTCTGAAGGAATTCTTGGGCATGATCAACTATTATCACCATTTCCTGCCAGCCATTGCCGCCACTCTTGCTCCCCTCTACGCCTCCCTCAAGGGCAAGCCAAAGGACCTGAAGTGGGGTCCCCTTCAAGAAGCAGCCTTCTGCAATGCAAAGAAGGCCCTATCAACTACTGCGGCTCTCACTTTTCCTATCCCACACGCCCCTCTCCTTCTCTCCACCGATGCCAGCGACGTCGCTATTGGTGCAGTACTCGAGCAGGTGGTCAAAGGCTCACCCCGCCCATTGGCCTTCTTCAGCAGAAAGCTGTCCAAGGCAGAATCGGGTTATTCTACCTTCGATCGAGAATTGCTGGCGGTGCACTTGGCTGTCCGTCACTTTCGCCATTTCTTAGAAGGTACGCTCTTCGTCATTCGCACAGACCACATGCCTCTGGTGCACGCCTTCACTCGACAGTCTGACGCCTGGTCCGCCCGTCAACGCCGACATCTCTCCGCCGTGGCTGAATACAATTGCACCCTCCAATACGTCCCTGGGAAAATTAATCCCGTTGCCGATGCCCTGTCAAGAAACACGTTGGCCGTCGTTCAACTGGGATTGGATTACAACGCCCTGGCTGAAGCCCAACAACAGGATCCAGAGTATCAAGCTTGTAGGACTTCCTGCACGTCCCTCCGTTGGGAAGATTTTCCCCTCGAAGACTCCAACACCACCCTCCTCTGTGATATCAGTACTGGTAGACCGCGACCTTGGATTCCTGCTCCCATGCGCCGACAGGTGTTTGATTTCATTCACGGCCTTTCACATCCCTCGTGCCGTTCTACTGCACAGCTGCTGAAGGCAAAGTTCATTTGGCACGGCATTTCTAAGGATGCTAAGGATTGGGTCCGCGCCTGTACTTCTTGCCAAACTTCCAAAGTAAATCGACACACGGATTCAGGAGTGGGCACCTTTCCTCAACCTCAGCGTCGTTTCGCACACATTCATGTCAACGTTGTAGGCCCCCTACCCACATCACAAGGACATCGTTACCTGTTTACCGTCATCGACCGCTCCACTCGTTGGCCTGAAGCCATTCCCATGGAAACTGCAACGTCCGCCTCATGTACATCTGCCTTACTCTTTGGATGGATTTCAAGATTCGGTATCCCTGAGCATATTACTTCTGACAGGGGAACCACTTTCACCTCTCAATTGTGGACGTCATTAGCGAATCTCCTGGGCATCACCCTACATCAGACAACGGCCTACAACCCCGCTGCCAATGGAATGGTTGAACATTTTCATCGCACCCTCAAAGCAGCTTTGATGTCCCGCTGCAAGGATTGCAACTGGTTTACTCAACTTCCCTGGGTCCTCCTGGGACTAAGGACCACTCCTAAAGACACCCTCGACGTCTCGGCAGCTGAAATGGTGAATGGCGACCCGTTGGTTGTCCCTGCCGAATTTTTTCCTTCTTCAACCTCCTCCGACGATCTCCAGCGCATACGTCACATCGTGGGAAAATTTACTCCGTGCCGCCAGACTTACAACCCCCAGCGAAGCATCACATACTAACGAACTTGCACTCTGCAACGCACGTCTTCCTGCGCAACGACACTAGCAAGCCACCACTAACGCCCCCTTAAACGGGCCCTTTCCTTGTGATCCGACGCAGTCCGAAAGCATTCCTACTAAACATTCGGGGCAAAGAAGACTGGGTCTCCATTGATCGTCTAAAACCTGCTTATCTTCTGCCAGATGACCCGCCTACAGTTCGCCTCTCTAGATCAGGGCGCCCTATTTAACATGTGCAGTATGTCATTTTTAGGGGGGGATGCCATGTACCAACCGTGTGGCACATAATTGTATATAATTATGTTGTATATATTATGCTTGTATCTGCGCTTTTCCTTCGCACTAGAAAGAACCTGAATGATCATGTCTCCGTTTTGCTCTGTAACATTGTCTGTCTCTCGAACAGGTCATGTCCTGTTGCTTTGAGGTTTTGTATATAAAGAAGAGTGTTCCTTAATAAAACTCAGTTGATTGCATCCTGCCTTTGAGTTAACAACTCCTCTCTCGCCCCGTCACAACACACACACACACAGACACACACACATATATATATATATATATATATATATATATATATATATATATATATATATATATATATATATATATATATATATATATATATACATACACATATATATATATATATATATATATATATATATATATATATATATATATATATATATATATATATATGTATATATATAAATAAATAAATATATATATATATATATATATATATATATATATATATATATATATATATATATATATATATATATATATATAGATAGAGAGATAGATATTATATATGTATGGATATTTATGTGAATAGGAATATGTATGTGTATGTATATATATATATATATATATATATATATATATATATATATATATATATATATATATATATATATATATATATATATGTATATATATATATATATATATATATATATATATATATATATATATATATATATATATATATATATATTTTATATATATATTCATATATATATATATATATATATATATATATATATATATATATATATATATATATATATATATGTATATATATACATATATATATATATATATATATATATATATATATATATATATATATATATATATATATATATATATATATGTATATATATATATATATATATATATATATATATATATATATATATATATATATATATATATATATATATATACATACATATATATATTTTTATATATATATATATATATATATATATATATATATATATATATATATATATATATACTTATATATATGTATATATATATATATATATATATATATATTTATCTGTATATATATATATATATATATATATATATATATATATATATATATATATATATATATATATATATATATATATATATATATATATATATACATACCAAGGTACTTCCCCCCATTTTGGGGGATAGGCGACATCAAGCATATGGAAAAGAAAGGGAACTTTCCTCTCTCTCTCTCTCTCTCTCTCTCTCTCTCTCTCTCTCTCTCTCTCTCTCTCTCTCTCTCTCTCTCTCTCTTTATATATATATATATATATATATATATATATATATATATATATATATATATATATATATATATATATATACATATATATGTATGTATATATATACATATATATATATATATATATATATTTATATATATATATATATATATATATATATATATATATATATATATATATATATATATATATGATATGGTATAGGGAGGGATACATGGAGGAGAGAACTGTTACAACTCTCGATCCCAATGTGCTACAACTAAACCTTTTCCTTTAAAACCATTCCTTATTGCAGACGCCATCTTGATCGTTGCTTGGAGATATCTCTGTCTATTTTTGTGCCTTTATGAGCGATTTTCCAATCATGGATGCTTCACCTTCTTACTCATCAACATATTTGAGTACTCTTTTCCTGTGTGTTTATGAATTATGTGTCTGAAGTGAACTCCCTCAGGGAGTTAGATAGGGCCTTAATGTTGTTCAAGGGCAACAGTCTTCAATTTCCACTTAGCCTTCATGTCTGGTGTGGCAGCTCAGGTCCAGGCAACTTGTTCCCTGTGTCTACTTCTTGTCTACCCATTGGAACTCATTAAACCCTATCTAATGATGACAGATAGACCCCTTTATCCCACCTCACCTGTTCTTAGGCTCCTCTCTTAGATTTGGTGGTCAATCGCTGGTTTTGAGGACTTATCCTCTGCATCGTATCACTGAAGATTCTTCAGACACCATGCTTATTCTAAAGTGGCACTTAGGCCTTCTTGCCATGCCACCTCACCAATTACTGAGTCTCCCATCACACCCCACCCCCTTTTGTGCCTGCTTATATAATTGCCTATTGTGGAACTTTATTCCCCTCCCTGTCTAGTCCCATGATGACTGAAGCACCCTCTGTTGCCATTTTCAGACAGGATAGCTTGTAGACTATCAAGCCTGTCCCTGGGTGGAAGAGATTTTTCATTCCCTTGATTAATTCTCTATGCCTCCTTAGAGACCACTCTTTGGTGGTTTCTTAGTCCCTTCCCCTTTCTGGTTAGGCCATACATTATTGTACTGGGAACTACAGTTCCTCTTGTTTAGTCATCTCACCCTAGGATTTGAAGTTTTTTCTCACCCAGTAGGTGGGCTACGCTTGCCTGCAGAGTTTTTTATATGACATAACCCTCTCCAAGCGGAGAGTTGGAAGCCCATGTGGTTCTCCCGTGTCACCACAGTAGTAAAATTTTCTATGACTGCACCATCTCATCCAAGGCTATGTGCCTCTTGCTGCGTAGTCTTGACTCCTTTGCCTGGTTAATCTATATTAGCCAAAGAGTCACCTTTTGTCCCTATTCCCTGTCTTGTTAGCTAGGGTTCTTCTTGCACTGGATGTTTGTTGGCTTTAGGGACAGTCCTTCTGCCGCCTTAGCTGCAGTCTTAGACTGGTCATCTCTCCGTTTTCTCCTCTTCCATGTATGAGGAACATTACCCGCTGAAGTTTGTCGATTGGACCCCGTCTGGTTGTTAGTATCTCCTTTAAATTTTCAATTATTTGAGTCCTGGCTGTCCTGTACAACTCTCGATATCCTAGGAGCTAGAACCCACTCTTTTTTTGAGTTAATGATTATAACAAGTTCTTGGTAGATTTCCATATACAATCTCTTTCATCCCTGTATCTCTCACCCACACTGTGGAGTCTTCCCTATGGGCTTGTTACCTCTCTTCTCGTCTACTTGACAATGCCTCTGCAACATTGCTTCGACATGTCTGGGGTATTGAATGGTCAGTTATGACTTGGTCGCAACGCGTTTCTTGACAAGGCATCGGCAACAGGATTCATTTTCCCAGGGACGTGTTGAAGGGTACAATTGTATTCAGCCAGGGCGGAGAGATGTCGACATTGACGGGCAGACCAGGCGTCAGACTGTCGAGTGAAGGCGTGCACCAGAGGCATGTGGTTTGTGTGAATGACGAAGAGCATACCCTTTAAGAAATGGCAAAAAGGACGGACAGCCAAGTGCACCACCAGGAATTCGCGATCAAAGGTCGAATAACCTGATTCAGCCTTGGACAGTTTTCTGTTGAAGAAGGCCAATGGCCAGGGAGAGCGGTTGACCACCTGTTCGAGTACTGGGTGAACAGTGACATTGCTGGCATAAATGGAGAGAAGGAGAGGGGCATGTGGGATGGGAAAAGTAAGAGCAGTAGCAGTTGATAGGGTATTCTTTGCAGTGCAGAAAGCCGCTTCTTAAAGGGGGAACCATTTCAGGTCTTTTGGCTTGCCCTTGAGGGAGGCGTAGAGGGGAACAAGAGTGGCGTCAATGACTGGAAGAACACGGTAATAATAGTTGATTGCCGTCAAGAATTCCTACAGTGCTTTGACGGTCAAGTGCATAGGGAAGTTCTGGTCAGCTGCTACCTTCTCAGGGAGGGGATGGACTCCTTCAGGAGTGATGCGGTGCCCTACGAGCGAGACTTCGTTAGCGCCAAAGGTACACTTGTTATAAAGAACTACAAGGCCGTTTTGTTGCATGCAGTCGAGCACGATGCACAGGTGACGGATGTGTTCCTCTTTTGAGGAAGAGAACACAAGTATGTCATCCACGTAACATACATAAAAGGGGATGTTCCCTAAGATACCATCTATAAGACGTTGAAAAGTGGCCCCAGCATTACGAAGGCCAAACCAGGAGTAATTGAAGGTGTATGTACTGAAGGAAGTGGTGATGGTGGTCTTGGGGATGTCTTCTGGGTTCATTAGCACCTGATAATACCTTTTCAGGAGGTCGAGCGTAGAGAAACCCTTCGCTTTGTGCAGGTAGGAGGTCACATTGGCGATATTTAGGAGGGGGTAATGATCTGGTTCTGTTTGCATGTTCAGGTGCCTGTAATCTACATAGGGACAGAGGGAGCCATCTTTTTTTCAGGAGGTTGTGTATGGCGGACGACCATGGGCTAGAGGCCTTTTGGCAAAAGTCAATTTCTTCCATTTTGGCGAACGTCTGTTTAGCGGCTGCCCATCGATCTGGTGCCAGACGTCTTAATTTGGCAAAGACTGGGGGTCCCATCGTCTTGATAGTGTGATAAATACCGTGTTTGGCAGGAGCCTAAGGTGTTTGTCGAAGTTCTGGGCGGAAAACTTCCGGATATGACGTGAGGAGATGGGCGTAGGCCTCCGTGGGTGCGCTGATATGGTGAGCGAGGTTGGAGGGGGTAGGATGAAGCGGTGTCAACAAGTACGAATCCGGGTTGACCAAACGTCGGTGGGCGACATCGACCAGAAGGTTGAAAGGAGAGAGGAAATCCGCACCTAGGACTGGCAATGTGACGTCAACAACGAGAAACTTCCAATTAAATTTGCCGTTTCTAAACAATAATGTGAGGTTCTTGTAACAGTAGGTTGGTATCACAGATCCGTTGGTAGCTACCAAGCGGACGTAAGCAGACTTAGACATTCTACGCCGTGTCCTGAAGAGTTCCCTCGTCAAAAGAGAACAGCAAGCACCCGTGTCTACCAAAAATCACACACCCCTTCCTGCATCATGTAAAAAGAAAAGATTAGAAACACGGGAGGCCACCACCTTGAGCAATGGCCTTTTTACACATTATTTAGCCACTGACAATCCTCGGCAAATTTCTTCGCGGCAGCCCCGAATCTGGAGTATTGTATTGAGTATGGGCGGCAGTAAGTGGCTGTAAAAGTCGTTGGTTGGGGCGCGAGCGAGTGGTGGGGGATGGGTGGCATTGTCGCTGCTCCAGGACATCATGGGGAAGGTGTGTGTGTCTTACGGCACTCACGTTAACTTCAGTTGACGTTGAATAGGTGTCCTCTTTGTTAGGAATGGAGGCGTTGATGGAGGTCCCGAAGGTCGTGAAGTGGTTTTTTGGTTTACAAGAGCACACTCGCTATTTAATGCAAAATTATATAGTCCACAGCTATCTTCTTTTTGTAGAGTAATTATTAGGTTCTTTAAATGGGGGGGGGGGGCGCAAAAAATAGCATGATATGTTGCGCAAGGGGGGAGGGGGAGGGGTTGCTGGAGGAGGTACTGAAAGACATGGAACTGCCATCGTCAACTCAGTCAAACAACGAAAAATTTGTGATGTCAGCGGACATTAGGTATATATTAAAAATATATACTGAATTAAAATTGGAGTAATTACTCGAAAGTGTCAATATACCTTTACATATTTTATATTTGTTAAATATCTGATAATAAATATTATTATATGATTGGTAATTCTTTACAACGTCACGGTCTTAATTTACTCCAAAAATAATGCAATACTGCAGTTTCCATCTTCTTGCTCAGTAATTCGGTGGTTATTCAAATTCTGGGAAAGAAATAATTAGCAAGATATGTTGAGGAAGGGGAAGGGGTTATAAAAAGAAAATAGCTATGTGTCCTCACTAACCGACGTGGAACTGACATGTCAACATCGTCAACCAAACAGAATTCGTGATGCCAGCGTACATAAACAGAAGTTTGTGATGCCAGCGTACATTTGATATACTGTATATTCAAAATATACTTAATTGAAAATGGATTACTTACTCAAAAGTTTCCATAAAATATCCAAGTTACAATAGTGACACTTTTGAGTAATCACTAAATTTTTGAGTAAGTATATTTTGAATATAAAGTATATCAAATGTACGATGGCATCACGAACTTCTGTTTATGTACACTGGCATCACGAATTCTGTTTGGTTGACTATGTTGACACGTCAGTTCTAAGTCGTTTAGTTAGGAAAACGAGTTATTTTTATTTTTATAACCCCTTCCCCCTTCCTCAACATATATTGCTCTTTATTGCTTTTCCAAAATTTAAATAACCACCTAATTACAGTGCAAGAAGATGAGAACTGCAGGATTGCATAATTTTGGAGTAAATGGAGAGTGTGGTCTTGTAAACAATTACCATATTGGTTTTTTAAAGAAACTGTTTTGAGTATGACTTGTTTTTCCAGACAACGTTTTGCTACACTAACGTTGTCTATTGACCACTGCTTAAAGATGCCTTCCAATTTCCCGCCAATGA
>NC_090740.1:86809630-86817130 GCF_036898095.1 Palaemon carinicauda
TTGCAAATGGTAGAAGTTGCACTGAACAAATTTTCCTTTTGAGACATGTTGTACAACAATGCGTAGAATATAGAAATCCACTTTTCATGGCCTTTGTGGACTATGCAAAAGCCTTTGATAGCATGCACAAACCAATTACGATGAGAGTCCTGTGTTTTTATGCAATTCTTCTGAAATATGTAAAGTTGAATAAGCCAGTTCATGAGCATAGCAAGTACAAAATTAATTTCAATGGAGTCTTATCAAAGGAATTTCAAGCCAACAGTGGAGTACTCCAAGGGAATGTATTATCACCTATGTTGTTTATCCTCCTCATCGATATTGTAATGAGTAAAACCGCTGGAGATGGTTGAGAAGCATTGGATTGCATTAGGGATAAGAATTTTGCAGACCTAGAGAATGCTGATGGTGCTTGCCTTGTTAGCAAAACACCACAGGATTTGCAATGCTTGATTACCAGGATGCATAATATATAACTCGAGGTTGGACTGAGGATAAATAGAAGAAAGAGATGCGTAGAACGGAGTATGCGATGGAAGATGAAATATCGTTGGAAGTAGGAAGGACTTATGAGGTAGAATCATTCAAGTATTTAGGAACTATGATCTCCAATACAGGGTCTTTATAATTGAAGATTAGTGAAAGATTCAAAAAAGCTAATCAAACAATGGCTAGGTTAAGTAAAATTTGGATATCAAATCGCCTGAAATTACATATAACAATCAGACTCTATATTTTTTTTATTGAGATCAGTGTTTCTGTATGGAAATAAATCATAGTACGACAATGAAGCGATATCCAATAGATTGAGTAGATTTGAGAAGAAAGCCCTCAGAAGAATATTAGGGGTTAAATGGCAGGACAGGATTATAAAAGAAACTATAAGAGAGATTACTGGAATGCCATACGTAGCAGTAGAAGAGTTGGAAGACTCAGGTCACCATGCCTGGGGACTATGAAGTACAAAGTAGAAGATAAATGGAGAAGTGTTAAAAGCTCAAGATAGAGACGACTGGCAAAATCTAACAGAGGCCCTTTGTGTCAGTAGTGGTAGGAGATGATGATGATGATGATGGTAATGATAACACACACACACACACACACACACACACACACATATATATTTATATATATATATATATATATATATATATATATATATATATATATATATATATATATATATATATATATATATATATATATATATATATATATATATATATATATATATATATATATGCATATATGTGTGTGTATATCCTCTCTCCTACCCTTATCCCAACAATAAATAGCTGGTTGTTTGATGCACCCACTCCAATGCCTTTTATCAACGGCATCCTTTTGGACCAGAACTCTTCTGTCCATATCACCTTTCACTCCAATCCTCATCTTATTTTCTGCCTCCATCTTTATATGGTAGGTAGTAGGTTGGCCTGGGCACCAGCCGCTCGTTGAGATACTACCGCTAGAGAGTTATAGGGTCCTTTTACTGGCCAGACAGTACTGCATTGAACCCTTCTCTCTGGTTACGGTTCTTTCCCTTTGCCTACACATACACTGAATAGTCTGGCCTATTCTTTACCTATTCTCCTCTGTCCTCATACAACTGACAGCACAGTGATTATCAAATAATTCTTCTTCACCCAAGGGGTTAACTACTGCACTGTAATTGTTCAGTGGCTACTCTCCTCTTGATAGCGGTAGATGAGACTCTATAGCTATGGTAAGCAACTCTTCTAGGAAAAGGACACACCGAAATCAAACCTTCGTTCTCTAGTCTTGGGTAGTGTCTTAGCCTCTGTAATTGGTCTTCCACTGTCTTGGGATAGAGTTCTCTTGCTTGAGGGTACACTCGAGCACACTACTCTATCTTATTTCTCTTCCTCTTGTTTTGTTAAAGTATTCATAGTTTATTTAGGAAATATTCATCTTAATGTTGTTACTGCTTGTGAAATATTTTATTTTCCCTTGATTCCTTTCTTCACTGGGCTATTTTCCCTGTTGGGTCCCCTGGAACTATAGCATCCTGCCTTTCCAAATAGGGTTGTAGCTTAGCAATTTATATATATATATATATATATATATATATATATAAATATATATATAATATTTATATATATAATATATATATATATATATATATATATATATATATATATATATATACATATATATATAAATATCTCTCTCTATATATATATATGTATATAGATATATGTGTATATATATATATATATATATATATATATATATATATATATATATATATATATATATATATATATATAGATATATATATATATATATATATATATATATATATATATATATATATATATATATACATATATATACATATATATATATATATATATATATATATATATATATATATATATATATATATATATATATATATATATATATATGTATATATATGTATATATATATATGTATATATATATATATATATATATATATATATATATATATGTATATATATATATATATGTGTGTGTGTGTGTGTATACGAATGAACATCAACTCAATATACTGCTCAAAGATGAATAATTTTCTATTTCATTATGGGATCAAACCCTAGCCTCTTCAAATGAAAGGCAAGGTTGCTACCATCAACGCCAAAAGAGACTATTAAAGTAGTCTGAAACTAAGTGCTAACTTGTGTTTTAGGATTTACCTGATGAGACATCAGTCTCTTACCAGTGAGTTTTCCTTGAATTCCTGACCCACTAGGGGACAAATTTATAGCTTTTGATTCGATTACCCCTAATGAGTCTATGTGAAAGAAAATCATCGAAATATAATGCTCGAAAAGATATAGGTTTCTTTCTATTATCAGGATCGAACTCTAGTCTCTCCAAATGGAAGACACTTCAAATGGAAGGCAAGGTCACTACTGATCACACCACAAGGGGCTCCAAAAGAAGTCGGAACCTAATTGCTAACAGCATTTCTAGATTTACCTGGCAAGACATCAGTCTCTTAATAGCTAGTTTTCCCTGACTTCCCGACACACCAGGTGACCCAATTGATGGCTTTTAATTAGAAAATACACTAATCACTTAATATGGATGAAAATCAACACAATATCGAGCTCTAATGGAAATAAAATTTTATCTCATGCCGGGATTGAACCCTAGACTCTATAAATGATCGGTAATGTCCCTAGTAATTATGCCACAAGAGACTCTAAAAGAAGTAGGAACCTAAGTCCTAACTGTATTTCAGGATTTACCTGGAGAGACATCAATCTCTTACAATTAAGTTTTACCTGACTTCCCGACCGGCCAGGAGACACAATTGATAGCTTTTAATTTGAATTACCCCTAATCAGTTTTAAGGATCAAAATCAACACATTATCGTGCTCAAATGGAAATAAAATTTCATCTCATACCGGGATTGAACCCTAGACTCTATAAATGAAAGGCAATGTCCCTAGTAATTATGCCACAAGAGACTCTAAAAGAAGTGGGAACATATGTCCTAACTGCATTTCAGGATTTACCTAGCGAGACATCAATCTCTTACAATCGAGTTTCCCCTGACATCCCGACCCACCAGGTGACACAATTAATAGCTTCTAATTTTAATTATCCCTAATGAGTAAAAATGGATGAAAGTCAACACAATATCAGGCTCAAATAGAAATAAATTTCTATCTCATACTGGAATCGAGCCCTAGCCTCTTCCAATGAACGCAGAGTCGCTACCAATATCACCGTTGGAGGCTCTAAAAGGATTCGGAACTTAAGTGCTAACTACATTTCATGGTTTACCTGTCGAGACATCAGTGTCCTACCAACTAGTTCTACCTGACTTTTCGGCTCACCAGGCGACGCAATTCATAGGTTTAAATTCGAATTACCCCAATATGGAAGAAAATCAAGACAATATCGTCCTCAAATAGAAATAAATTTCTATTTCATACTGGGATCAAATCCTAGCCTCTTCAAATGAAAGGCATGGTCGCTAGCAATCCCACCACAAAAAGGCTCTAAAATAAGTTCGAACTTGAGTGACTATTGTGGCATGATTAGCAGTGACCATCCCTAGTTCAATGAAAATGTGTGTTCTGATGGTGTAACAGTCATGCATAGCCTCCTGTCTACTAACAAAGTGTCTTTTGGCTGTAGAAACTCCATCGTGCAGTTAGCAGCAAATTATCAAGCTGAGACATAAATTTTTTACCCTTATAGAGGTGTTTTGAGATAATGCAGAATTGCTAAGACCATTTTCTTCGACTTGAGGACGTGTCATTTTGATGTGTTTTCTCAGAGGAGCCTTTTTGCTGTATTAACCAATTCTTCTGCCCGACCATTGCACTGGGGGCATTGGGCAGACGACAAACAGACCTTTAAACCTTATCTTCCGAAGAAGCCTCCATCGCTTCACTAGGTAGATTCATACCTCCTTTAGTCGATATTGTTTCTGGTGCCTATAACATGAAAAATAGGACCTGAGATAGTTACTTATTTCTTTAGGTGTGACATCGTTAAAGAAATGTGCCACCACCATCCACCTTATTAGGCTGTCTGTGTATACCATGTGAACATTGTATTCCACGGAAAACATATCAGTGACCACCTGCTGGATGGTTATTCTGTTTGGGGTGCTTACTACTATTGCTCAAGATGGCAATGAAGGAGGATGTTAGTCATATGAGATTCAATTGTCCTGGCAATGCTAAATATCTCCTTCCATACTTATCCAATACACGGGTTATCTAGCCCTTCTCTGCACTAAGTCAAGAATCTGATGAGCTGTGAGTAATCTGATGGCCAGCTGACAATGTAATTCTGTGATGACCAAATATATGTATCCCTGATCTACCCAGTACATTTCTAGATCCTATATATTGCTAGAAGATACAAACCCTGAAAAAGGAATGAAGGGTGACTATCTATTGACACATCTGTTGGAGGCAATCACCTGTCCTAACAACGGCTAGAAGTAGTTGATATACTGGGATGCATGTCTCCTGATACTCTCTTCGTCCATTACGGTGATGTCATGTTCCAAACTGGCCAGAGTAGCCCAAGTTACTACTACTTTTATTATTATTATTATTATTATTATTATTATTATTATTATTATTATTATCATTATTATTATTATTATTATTATTATTTGCTCTGCTACAACCCTAGTTGGAAAAGCAGGATGCTATAAGCCCAGGGGCTCCAACAGGGAAAATGGCTAGATGAGGAAAGGAAAAAAAGGAAAAATTAAATATTTTAAGAGTAACAACATTCAAAGGAATATCTCCTATATAAACTATATAAACTTTAACAAAAGATTATGAAGAGGAATTATATTGAATAATATGCCCGAGTGTACCCTCAAGCAAGAAAACTCTAACCCAAGACAGTGGAAGGCCAAGGTACAGAGGCTATGGTACTACATAAGACTAGATAACAATGGTTTTATTTTGGAGTGTCCTTCTCCTACTGAAGAAGAGCTGGTTACCATAGCTTAAGAGTTTTTTCTAGCCTTACCAAGAGGAAAGTGGCCACTAAACAATTATAGTGCAGTAACCCCTTTGGTGAAGAAGAATTTTCTGGTAATCTCAGTGTTGTCAGGTGTATGAGGACTAAGGAGAATACGTAAAGAATAGATCAAACAATACGGTGGGTGTGTACGCAAATATAAAATGAACTATAACTAGTGAGAAGGATCCAATATAGTACTGTCAGGCCAGTCAAAATATGTCATAACTCTCTCGTTGTAGTATCTCAACAGGTGGCTGGTGCCCTGGCAAGCCTACAACCTAAAATATAAATGTCATCGTCCAACTCTGCGCCACAAGTGTCATAGGATGATCTTATACTTGGGTATCTTGAGAGAAAATCTGCAACAAACTTTCTCTTTATGGCCAGATATTTTATGTAGAACTAGAATAGAAACGTCTTCTCTTTCCGTTGGTGAGTATTACAGATTCATTACCAGCTACCAGGTGGACATCAGAACACTTAGACAAACTACGTCGTGTCCTGTAAAGTGACCTCGGCAGAAGAGAATGGCAAGCACCTTTGACTAACAAAAATCACACGCCCCTACCTGCATCATGTAAAAATACAAGATAAGTGACAGGGGAGGCCACAACTGCAGACAATGACCTATATTTGGAGTGGTAGTAGAATAATTGCGGCTGATTGACATTAATAAGTGGGTGGAGAGGTCGTTGGTTGAGGTCTAAGCTAGGGGTCTAATATGTGGGACGTGGGATGCCTTTGTCGCACTCCGGCACATCAAAAAGTTGGGTGTAGCCGACACTCTGCTGGTCACTAATATGCAAGGCAACAGTTAGGTGATAACTAAGAGGAGATATGAATACAGCTAGCTTTATTTAAACAGAGAGCAAACTTTTTAAACAACAGTTTCAGTTGAAGGAGGTCACAAAAACTCAAACAGATCAATTCAAAACAGGACAGGTTTAAAGCGGGTTTGTTAACACTGCAGGGAAGAGTAAGGGATAAGATAAAAAATAAAACTTGTTACAGTGTACGAGTGTGTATGAAACACATGCAGTACATCTTCCTTATCTTTTCAACAGCTGCCATATTACTCTTTTCTTTTATTACTTAGATTTCTTTCCAGCTAAATTCATTTTTGCCTAAATATTTACACTCAAAGAAATATTCTAGGCAATCTTGCTTTAATCTTTGTTTCATTAGGTAGTCTCTCCTATGAGAGCCTTTTATCATATAAAAAAAATAAAATGATATAAAAACTTGATAAACTTACTCCTTTCTGGAACTCGAAAAGAATTTTGCATTCAAATATTCAACTCATAGTATTCATTACCTCGATGACCTTGATCAGTGTACCTTTTTGTTTTTCAACATCAATACCAAAAGCATTGCATATCCATATCTCTTCATACTTGGGTGAAGAATGCATTATGTTGAGCCAGTAAATTATTAAAAAAATAAAATAAGTTGTTTGACACCAGTTTTGACACTCCAACAGTCCCTTTCCCCTAAATATTTTGGAGAGCTGGCACGTGGCCTAGATAGCAATTGAGCTGCCAATTTAATGGGCTCTCTTTGTTGACCTGTTACATTTAAATGCACATTATTGATCTTATATGAGAGCCCATATTCTGTTTAGGTTGTAGTAAAAATTTCTTGTATACCAGCAAACACTAACATACACGTATATTTAGTCTGCATCACAATATGCATGTGGATACTGGTCTATTAATGCTTAGTTTTTGGAAAACAATGGCATTTTATATGTGAGATTTTTTTTTCTCGTGAGTATTACAACAGTCAAATAATGTGCAGTTATTGGCATTATCACTGACGAAATGAAGGAATGAATAGAAAGATATTTGAACACTCACTGGGTCATATTACTTACGTTTGTTCTATGAGTATCTAACTGAGGCTATGGTCTTTTGTTTAGGTTACACACGAGTGTGAGACCAGGTCGTGTAAAGTCACATTATTGATGCTTCTCTTTTTAAGCTACAC
>NC_090740.1:86832130-86837130 GCF_036898095.1 Palaemon carinicauda
GGATGTTATATACAGAGTTTGAAAAAAATAAACATATTTCCAGTATGATACCGGGTGGTAAGAACAAAATGTTAGATTTTCCTCATACTTTTTGTATCGTGAATAAATCATAACTAAATATATATATATATATATATATATATATATATATATATATATATATATATATATATATATATATATATATATATATATATATATATTCACTGATAATGAATTTGACACATTAATCTTTATTGCTAAAAATGAATTCTGACATTATGTATTTTTTCCGAAAAAAAAGGGGCCAGTTAGTACATAATAAACCAGATACCATAAACAATATACTTTATGTGAAGCATAAGTAGAAAATATAGTTTTTTTCGGTATATTAAAAACAGAAACTGAAGACTCATAAACAAAAAAAATTTAAAATTCAGTTTGCAACTTTTTTTTACAAATATGTTTTGCAGGAGGAATGGTGTTGGTAATCAAAGAAAAAACAAACATTTATTCACTTCAATTAAATATATATATACCTATATATATATATATATATATATATATATATATATATATATATATATATATATATATATATATATATATATATATATATATATATATATGTATATATATATATATATATATATATATATATATATATATATATATATATATATATATATATATATATATATATATATATATATATATATATATATATATATATATATATATATATATATATATATATATATAAATTCTTTTTATATTACCAATAAATTTTTTTTGTCACTAGCAGCAATATTCAAGGAAATATTATACCAAATTCTAAATCTTACTAAATACTACTTTCAAATGGAAAAAAATCTATATTTCATATACCTGTATATTTTATTTTAAGTATAGTAAAGCGTAGGGTAATGTAAGTAAGCTATTTAATTTTTCCAAGTATTGGTATGAATTCCAATTTTAAAACATGAATTCAAGTAAATGGATGTGAAGCGACACCCTTTCATAGCCACTACTGGTTCGATAATTTGTACATAATTCCTATTGTATATATTATGCTTGTATCTGCGCTCTTCCCTCGCACTAAAAAGAACCTGAATGATCATGTCTCCGGTTTTCCTCTGAACTTTGTCTGTCTCTCGAACATGCCATGTCCTGTTGCCTTGCCGTTTTGTATATAAAGGAGAGTGTTCTATAATAATATAACTCAGTCGTTTCCAATCTGCCTTTGAGTTCACATCCTCTCTCGGCCCGTCACATTGGTGACCCCGGAAGTCGACTCGCACCCACCGCCTTCCACCCCCACCCCCTCGCCCCTTCATCGTTGGTACTATGGCGGACTCTACGGCAGTTGGTGCTGCGGCCGCGCCATTTAAACTTTCATCGTTTGCCAGCGGAGAGGCGTTTGCTTGGTTTCAGCGCGCAGAAGTCCAGTTTCGTATCAGGGGCGTGACTCGCTCAACCACCAAAGCGGATTATGTTCTCGCGGCGATACCCGAGGACACCTTCCCAGAAATATCCGACTGGCTTTGTGAACAAGGAGACACCCCAATAGCGTATGACGACCTCAAATCATACCTTCTGCAGCAGTACTCGCCGTCGCCAGCCGCCCATATAGCAAAGCTTTTTCAGCTCTCGCAACAACCGTTGGGGGACCAAAGGGCTTCGCTTGCCCTCAGGGAAATGACCAGTATCGCTCGCCTTCAACCTTCCGCAGACGGCTCTCCTCGTGAGGTGAACCTACTCCGTGCCCTTTGGATACGCCGTTTACCTGAACCTGTGCGCGCTGCCATACCCGATGTCGATAGTTTACCCATAAAGGACTTGATGACCAAAGCCGACGCCCTTATGGACAGCCACTTCAAGACCTCCATCAACGCCTCCACCCCTGACGACGAGGATGCCTATTCAACGTCAACCGAAGCTGACATGAATGCCGTAGGACATACACGCCTACTCCGTGACGTGCCGAAGCGGCGACAAAGCCGCCCACCACCCACCAATCGCTCGCGCCCCAACGAACGACTTCTACAGCCACTTACTACCTCCCATCCGCCGCAGTTTTGCTACTACCACTTCAGATTCGGGGCAACCGCGAAGAAATGTGCCAAAGATTGTCAGTGGCCAAAAAACGTGTAAGTAGGCCATCGCTTGTTGCGGTGGCATCCCATGTTTCTAATCTTTTCTTTTTACAGGATGCAGGAACGGGTGTGCGATTTTTGGTAGACACGGGTGCTTGTCGTTCTCTTTTGCCAAGGAAACTCTTCAAGGCACAACGTAGTCTGTCTACATCTGCCGACGTCCGCTTGGTAGCTGCCAACGGATCTGCGATACCCACCTACGGTTACAAGAACCTCACATTATCGTTCGGAAACGGTAAATTCAATTGGAAGTTTCTCGTTGCTGACGTCACAATGCCAATCCTCGGTGCGGAAATCCTCTCTCATTTCCACCTTCTGGTCGATGTCGCCCACCGACGATTGGTCAACGCAGACTCGTACTTGTCGACACCTCTTCAACCCGCCCCCTCTAACCTCGCTCTCCACATCAGCGCACCCACGGATGCCTACGCCCACCTCCTCACGTCGTACCCAGAAGTTTTCCGTCCAGAACTTCGCCAAACGCCCACGGTTCCTGCCAAGCACGGTATTTATCACCATATCAAGACGACGGGACCCCCAGTCTTCGCAAAATTCAGACATCTGGCACCGGAACGATTGGCAGCCGCCAAACAGACGTTCACCGAAATGGAGAAAATGGGCCTTTGCCAAAAGGCCTCCAGCCCATGGTCGTCACCCTTACACATCGTTCTGAAGAAAGACGGCTCACTCCGTCCGTGCGGGGATTACAGGCGCCTGAACATGCAAACAGAACCGGATCACTACCCCCTCCCAAACATTGCCGATGTAACCTCCTACCTGCACAAAGCAAAGGTTTTCTCTATGCTCGACCTCCTGAAGGGGTATTATCAGGTGTCTATGAACCCAGAAGACATCCCCAAGACCGCCATCACCACTCCGTTTGGCACATACACCTTCAATTACTCCTGTTTTGGCCTTCGTAATGCTGGGGCAACGTTTCAACGTCTCATGGATGGCATCTTAGGGGACCTCCCTTTCTGTGTATGTTATGTGGACGACATACTTGTGTTCTCCTCCTCAAAAGAGGAACACCTCCGTCACCTGCGCATCGTGCTCGACCGCCTGCAACAAAACGGCCTTATAGTCCGGTACGACAAGTGTACCTTTGGCGCCAACGAAGTGTCGTTCTTAGGGCACCGTATCACTCCTGAAGGAGTCCATCCCCTCCCTGAGAAGGTAGCAGCCGTTCAGAATTAACCCACGCCCTCGACCGTCAAAGCTCTGCAGGAATTCTTGGGCATGATCAACTATTATCACCGTTTTCTGCCAGCCATTGCCGCCACTCTTGCTCCCCTCTACGCCTCCCTCAAGGGCAAGCCAAAGGACTTGAAGTGGGGTCCCCTTCAAGAAGCGGCCTTCTGCAATGCAAAGAAGGCCCTATCAACTGCTGCGGCTCTCACTTTTCCTATCCCAAACGCCCCTCTCCTTCTCTCCACTGATGCCAGCGACGTCGCTATTGGTGCAGTACTCGAGCAGGTGGTCAAAGGCTCGCCCCGCCCATTGGCCTTCTTCAGCAGAAAACTGTCCAAGGCAGAATCGGGTTATTCTACCTTCGATCGAGAATTGCTGGCGGTGCACTTGGCTGTCCGTCACTTTCGCCATTTCTTAGAAGGTACGCCCTTCGTCATTCGCACAGACCACATGCCTCTGGTGCACGCCTTCACTCGACAGTCTGACGCCTGGTCCGCCCGTCAACGCCGACATCTCTCCGCCGTGGCTGAATACAATTGCACCCCCCAATATGTCCCTGGGAAAATGAATCCAGTTGCCAATGCCCTGTCAAGAAACACGTTGGCTGCCGTTCAACTGGGATTGGATTACAACGCCCTGGCTGAAGCCCAACAACAGGATCCAGAGTATCAAGCTTGTAGGACTTCCTGCACGTCCCTCCGTTGGGAGGATTTTCCCCTCGAAAACTCCAACACCACCCTCCTCTGTGATGTCAGTACTGGTAGACCGCGATCTTGGATTCCTGCTCCCATGCGCCGACAGGTGTTTGATTTCATTCACGGCCTTTCACATCCCTCGTGCCGTTCTACTGCACAGCTGCTGAAGGCAAAGTTCATTTGGCACGGCATTTCTAAGGATGCTAAGGATTGGGTCCGTGCCTGTACTTCTTGCCAAACTTCCAAAGTACATCGACACACGGATTCAGGAGTGGGCACCTTTCCTCAACCTCAGCGTCGTTTCGCACACATTCACGTCGACGTTCTAGGCCCCCTACCCACATCACAAGGACAGCGTTACCTGTTTACCGTCATTGACCGCTCCACTCGTTGGCCTGAAGCCATTCCCATGGAAACTGCAACGTCCGCCTCATGTACATCCGCCTTACTCTCTGGATGGATTTCAAGATTCGGTATCCCTGAGCATATTACTTCTGACAGGGGAACCACTTTCACCTCTCAATTATGGACGTCATTAGCGAATCTCCTGGGCATCACCCTACATCAGACAACGGCCTACAACCCCGCTGCCAATGGAATGGTTGAACGTTTTCATCGCACCCTCAAAGCAGCTTTGATGTCCCGCTGCAAGGATTGCAACTGGTTTACTCAGCTTCCCTGGGTCCTCCTGGGACTAAGGACCACTCCTAAAGACGACCTCGACGTCTCGGCAGCCGAAATGGTGTATGGCGACCCGTTGGTCGTCCCTGCCGAGTTTTTTCCTTCTACAACCTCCTCCGACGATCTCCAGCGCATACGTCACGTCGTGGGAAAATTTACTCCGTGCCGCCAGACTTACAAGCCCCCAGCGAAGCATCACATACCAACGGACTTGCACTCTGCAACGCACGTCTTCCTGCGCAACGACACCAGCAAGCCACCGTTAACGCCCCCTTACACGGGACCTTTCCTTGTGATC
>NC_090740.1:86844630-86867130 GCF_036898095.1 Palaemon carinicauda
CTTTTATGTAATATAGGAATACAAATCTTGAAAACGATAGAGAAATGTTTTGTATTGTATAACTTTGAATAGATTTATATGTTATTAAAATAATATTAATCATGCGTGTATCATTATCTATATACATATACGTCCCAATATATTTTTCAGTCTTTCTCTGTTATCCTTTATCAATTTTCCTGACCATGAATATCATAGGGAAATACCGCTAAACTTTCTGATGTACGACGAATTATCTATTATTAGCAAAAAGATCGATTGTTTTTAATTATAGAATGATAATCTGAATAAACACTCGTCAATACATTGCTAAAATCAGTATTTATATGCCAATTCTGTATCAAATTTCCACAAGACTGAAAACCGATGTTTAGCTCATAACCAAATTCCGTTCAAATAACTCGATTGGTCATTCAATGGAGTAACCAACTGCTAAGAAGAATTATTTCCTTTGTACTAACAACATATAATTAATCCAGGGGAATGGAATTCCTGCAGTATTGCTCCTTCATGATTGCTTAAAAGAATATGTTCATATATCATTACTTGAGAAATGCAAAATTCTTTATGATAGGTAATTACATTAGTGAATGAACAAACAAATACTAATAAAGAAAACCTATTTATCATTATTATCATATGAAAACTGTACATTCTTAAAGATGGTTGCATAAGGAAATGTACTGTGCAAATAAATACTATGCTTCCTTAATTGGAACATAGATTACACGGGCTACTTAATGAGCCTATATAGGATATGTACCCCTCCCCACAACGGGAAAAAAAATAATTTACGAAAGTTTTCTCTAAAATGCAAGGTTATTTCGCAATTACTATGATGTACCAAGTTAGCTCAATCATAATAAATGTTTTTTTTATAATCCCGATTGTTCAAAGTTTGCATATTTATAAAATATGTGTTAACAAAATAAAAGTAGCTAGTCTCACAGTGGTCAGGAGGAACACGAAAGCTATAAAAGATAACAAATAATCATACAACGATATGGATAACTTGTGAAAACCAAAGACTTGACATTGTGAAAGACTAATTTTACATGGAGTTTTGCAAATCAAAAATTGTTTGTCGTTTGGGATAGACAACAAATGAACCTAGTCTGATCTAAGGTAAATTGGTGTTTGCCAGAAAGTGCTAGCAATGGAAAGTAGGTGGTAAATAAGGGAAAATAAAAAAAAATCTTTAGAATAAATGAGTTTTCGAAAACTAATATAAGCGGAACTCTACACTGAACCAATCATTGGTAATCTGAACACGGTTGCGGGTGGAAATGCCTTGAAACAATATCCTTGTTTCTCTGCCTAATAAGAATTGTTTCTTATCCCCTGGATGTCTACTGCTTATAAATAATCATTTAGTTTTTATTTCAAATGATTACTAATTCTTGATATCAGTAAGATTAACAGTTGAATATATTAATCAATTCTCTTCTGTTCCACATATTAGAAGAATCCATTCATACATTCTTCCTTGTCATATAAGATATACACATTTTCCGCACAGTCAAAATCGCAAACTCTGCTCTGTAATTCTTAGATCGCTTCCCATTGATACACTCTTTCAAAAGTTCGCTAATCCCAAACCAAATTTTCTTTGTTGAAGACCAATCATAAAATATACCGTTTACAATTGTTACAGCAACAGTCAAATTACTGCTTATCCCCCCCCCTAACACTCTCTCTCTCTCTCTCTCTCTCTCTCTCTCCTCTCTCTCTCTCTCTCTCTCTCTCTCTCTCTCTCTCTCTCTCTCTCTTATAAGTGTAGGATATGCCAAAAAGTTTGAAGTAGATGGCTGAGAATATTCTATGAAGAAAATGTCCCCTACGTGAAAATATCATCCATATGATATAATATTCCAGAATTATATCACTATAAATATTGTAAAAACGATGGTTTGATGGCAAATTATAGTCTAGAATTATGAATGATGTGGGCAGTGACAGATTACAACACACAACGCTGGTAAAGAAGTTCATCGGCGTGTCTGGAAATCTTTTTATACTTGGGTAAATAAATTATATTTAGACTTAAGTTTCTACTCTAATGAAATGAAAGATTAAAACTATTCTGATTCTACGATATAAAATAAACAATACGCGAAGTAAAAAAAAAAAAAAAAAAAAAAGAAAAAAAAAAAAACATTTTCATATTAAAATATTTACATATTTCTTTTTAAATATTAACAATTCTTATGCAGATAGTGTCTTTGGCGTAAGCAGATAAGATAAGAAGTCATTCGCTCATGTAATTGCTACAATTCACTGATATTTCAAATGACATGAATTCTCTGTAAAAGAGGTAATAAAAATTACTACTAAATATAAACCATCCGATCTAGTTACAGTTAATACATCACTTGAACCATTACTAAGAATAGTTTTCCATCAAGATAACAGGTTCTTTATTGAATTTCCGACCTTAGTTTAAAGTGTCAACAATTATCTTTGTAGGTTTTCTTGAATTTATGTTGATTAATTTCACCAACCAAAGAAAAGCAACTTTTTTTTTTTCGAGTTCGACAATAAGAGATTTTGAGAGTTATTGCAAATCAATAATTCTCATCCTTTAGTGGACAGCAAGCAATGATTTCATTAAGCTTATGAAAGGTTAAAAGTCCCTCGTGAAGGCAAGGGACAGCGAAAACTTTCTGTCAAGAATCACACCTAAAATTTTAAAAGAGTCATACAAAGTTAAAGAAACATTATTATTGCTGAGATCGGGATGTTGATGAGCCACTGCCCTTGACCTGACCTACTTTCAATCATACTTTTCGTTTTGTTAGGATTCAACTTCATACCACATAATTTGCACCATGCACTAATTTTAGCTAGACCTCAAGTAAGGGATTCGGCAACCCCAGATCTACTACATTCAGGAGATGGAATTGATGTAAAGAGAGTAGCATCATATGCATATGCAACAAGCTTGTTTTCTAGGTCAAACCACATGTCATATAAATAATATGAAAAATAAAAGTAATTTGTGGAACAACAGATATCACATTCCTGCACTCCCTATGGTGCCCATCAACAACAACTCTTTGGGCTCTATTACTTAAAAATTCAATAATAATGCTAAGAAATGACCCACACACTCCCAAATGTTTGAGTTTGTAAACAATTCCCTCATGATTAACACGAACAAAGGCAGAACTAAAATCAAGGCCAATCATACGAACCTCCTGACCACAATCAAGAGATTTCTGTACAACATTGGAGATTGTAAGAAGGGTATCACATGCTCCAGGACCTTTACGAAAACCAAATAGCAAACTATGGAACGTGGAATACTGTCCCCTCTACTGTTTATTTTGGAAATTGATAATGTTATGAACAGAGTAATGGAAGAAATGGATAATGACAGATAATGGAATGGGGACCAGAGTGTATGTGATCTTGAATATCCAGATGATATAGCTCTTATTGCCTCTAAAATGGCTGAAATGAAGGAAAAGATTAATACATTAGTTGTGGGGAGGAGAAAGATTGGATTGGTGATCAACCAGAGAAATATTTAGGTCCTGCAGGTTTAGAGTGGTGATCAGATGAACTGCCTTTTCGGAGGAGTAATATTGACCAACTCAGTTTTTAAAAAAATCATGAGGAACCATCATTACCAGCACTGGATTACTTGTTACAGAATTCAAGGAGTGAATAGGAAGGGCAGAACAGTCAATTGTCATGCTAAAAATTATGGGGAGATCAAATCGATTATCATTTGATACCTAATCTAAATATACTCTTATATTGTATGTTTCCTGGGTCTAAGCACCCAAAATATATCACAAAATTATGTTGATGGTTCCCTGATGTAGGCACCAAAATATATTACATGGAGTAGGCACTAAAAAATTATATCATACTATACTCGTGACTGGGAACCAGACATATAATATTATATATACTACGGCTGACAAGTTGATCAGCCTCTTGAATTCCAAATTGCCTTGTTTGCTCTTACATTAAAACTCTTACTCTTTAAAACATTAATACACGAATTTTGTGACCGTTAAATAACTCACAGACAGCAATATATAAAACACTGAATATCCAAAGGTCTCTCGAGCACACTCAAAACAAAACTACGTAATTACTCTTAAGCAATATTAACACTTATTTTACTCACTGTGGTTCTTAACAGGGATCTAGCGAAATCTAGTCTTAAATAATGATGATTGCATTAATTCACTCTTTACAAGAATAGATGTATTCGATATAAATTACAACGTTTTGAAAAGAATTTACATAACAAATATAAGTCACTGGAAAACATTAATTCTGAATAAAACTTAGAACAAGACAAAAATGTTACGATCTGGAATTATATAATAACTTGACTTGAACTATTATATCTTAATATACCCTAGCCTAAGAAAAGAAATAATGCAATGAATATAATACAAATGCTTGAAATAATTCTGAAATAATACAATGTTTAAGTTTGACTCTTAATGAATAATAGTTAACCAGAATACTTTACATAACCTATCCTGCCTACAGGGCCGTTTACAAAAACGTTTTACAATACCAACATTTACCGTAATACAACGAATTCTAAATCACCTTTTAGTCTTGCGTAGTTTTTGACACACGATTTGCTTTGGGGCAAAGGGTTACTTAAGAGAGGACACACTAAACGCATTAAACAGTTTCGACAAATACTCCGGATTACTTGCGGGAGAGAGAGGGAGAGGGGAAGGAAGCTATATCAGGCTGCGGGTCTTACTTGATCTACGGACCTATCCTTGGTCACCTTTTATATAAAACCCAACTGCTATTTCAAGAACCTTCCATGATCAACTTCTGGTAGCGCGGAGGGCTGTGTCTAAGGGCGTCAAGAGTTTCCAGCTAGATAAAAATGGCAAGAGGCAAATTAGGGGGGTTTCAGGTAACTCTCAGATACACATCAACGCACCAGCGAGACAGCTTCCCAGCTAGCTCCTCCCACCTATTTTCCCCAAAGTAAAAAGAAAAAAAAAAGATAACATCTTCTCACCGGGTATTCTTTAAGCTTCCAAATTAAAGGACATGGTAAAGAATCTTCTAACGCACATGTCACAGAACAGTCTCTCTCTAACATGACGCAATACTTCATAGAATATAAACGAACAATACCTAAGCCCTTGTTTCTATCACGCACGAATCTTACCATACTCTTAAATAGATTATGTAAAACTTCGTACCAAACATACATGAAATGAAAAGTTAATTCTTAAAAAATTACGTAAAATTACGTATGTTGACGAATAAAAAGCACAATGAAATTCACGACGAAAGTCTTATGGAATTTACATAGAATATTTATATCTCTTCAATGCACAAATGAAAACAATATATGAAATGTAAATAAAATTATTAATATACTAGGATATTGATTTTACACCAGTCCAGATCAATAAGAATACATTTCACTTGTAAAATCAATACTACCTTATTGGCAACCGGTCATAGTACCGCATTCTATAGATCATACAATATTTCTTGGGTTTAGGAATAAAGTACTGAGACATAATTTTATAATGAAGCGGCACCCGCATATAGCAAATGCAGCAATTCATGAGGTGGCAGTGGTGACCAATGTGAACGATATAGTTACATTATGAAGATTAATCCGGATAGACCATGTTTTAAAAAGGATATAATAGATACTCGAGGAAATTCATAATTAAATGTACGTAAATAGAAGCCTCTGGACAGAAGAGGACGTGGTAAACCAAGAGAAACGTGGATGTAGAAAGATAAAAGAGAGGTTTTTTTAGCTCTGAGGGATGGTACAGGATAGAGACAAATGGCATGAATTTTATAAGGCCATATATACCCCAGGTTCCCCAGAGGATTAAGTGAGTAATATATATATATATATATATAATATATATATATATATATATATATATATATATATATATATATATATATATATATATATATATATATATATCTCATAATCTCATGCTACGTCTATAGACGAAAAGGGCTTCAATTAGATTTCACCAGTTGTCTCTATCTTGAGCTATTAGATCAATTCTTCTCCATTCACCAACTCATAATTCACTCTTTATAGACCTCAGCCATGTATTCCTGGATCTTCCAACTATTCTAGTGCCTTGTGGTGGCCGCTTGAATATTTGCTGAACTTATCTCTCTTGGGGAGTGTGAAGAACATACCCAAACCATCTCCAACTACCCCTCTATAAGATCTCATCCACATAGGGCCCTTGAGTAATGTCTCCTATAGTTTTATTTCTAATCATGTCCTAGCATTTGACTCCCAAGATTCTTCTGAAGGATTTGTTTTTAAATCTATAAAATATGTTGGATATTGCTTCATTGTCATACCACGACTCGTGTCCATGAAGTAACCCCGATCTCACTAAACTGATATATAGCTTAAATATTATATGTAATATGAGGTGATTGGATTTTCTAATTTTACTCAACCAAGCCATTGTCTGTTTTTTTTTTTAATATTTCATCAAAGTTCATAACTAAAAACCATGTATTAGAGATTAAAGTTACTAAAGATCTGAGTGATTACACCTCATTAAATCTTTTTCTTTTTAATGATATTTATCATCCCATTGCATATTCCATTCTCATCATCTCTGTCTTGCTTCTATTTGTCTTAAGCCCAGCCTCATGTGATAATTCACACTTTTATTATTATTATTATTATTCTTATTATTATTATTATTATTATTCTTATTATTATTATTATTATTATTATTATTATTATTACTAGCCAAGCTACTACCCTAGTTGGAAAAGCAAGATGCTATAAGCCCAAGGGTTCCAATAGGGAAAAATAGCCCAGTGAGGAAAGGAAATAAGGAAATAAATAAATGATGTGAATAAATTAACAATAAATCATTTTAAAAATAATAACAACGTCAAAACAGATATATCCTATAGAATCTATAAAAACACTAATATCAGCCTGGTCAACATAAAAACATTTCCTCCAACTTTGAACTTTTGAAGTTCTACTAATTCAACTACCCGATTAGGAAGATCATTCCACAACTTGGTAACAGCTGGAATAAAACTTCTAGAAGACTGTGTAGTAATGAGCCTTATGATGGAGAAGGCCTGGCTTTTAGAATTAACTGCCTGCCTAGTATTGCGAACAGGATAGAATTGTCCAGGGATATCTGAATGTGAAGGATGGTAAGAGTTATGAAAAATCTTATGCAACATACATAATGACCTAATTGAACGACGGTGCCAAAGATTAATATCTAGATCAGGAATAAGAAATTTAATAGACCGTAAGTTTCTGTCCAACAAATTAAGATGAGAATCAGCAGCTGAACACCAGACAGGAGAACAATACTCAAAACAAGGTAGAATACAAGAATTAAAACACTTCTTCAGAATAGATTGATCACTGAAAATCTTGTAAGACTTTCTCAATAAGTCAATTTTTTTTGTGCAATTGAACAAGATACAGGCCTAATGTGTTTCTCAAAAGTAAATTGGCTGTCGAGAATCACACCTAAAATTTTAAAAGTCATACAAAATTTAAAGAAACATTATCAATACTGAGATCCGGATGTTGAAGGGTCACAGTTCTTGACCTACTTACAATCATACTTTGAGTTTTATTAGGATTTAACTTCATACCCCATAATTTGCACCATGCACTAATTTTTGCTAAATCTCTATTAAGGGATTCACCAACCCTAGATCTACATTCAGGGGATGGAATTGATGCAAAGAGAGTAGCATGCAACAAGCTTGTTTTCTAGGCCAAACCACATGTCATGTGTATATAATATGAAAAGTAATGGGCCAAGAACAATACCCTGTGGGACACCGGATATCACATTCCTATACTCACTATGGTCCCCATCAGCAACAACTCTTTGAGATCTATTAGTTAAAAAATCAATAATAATGCAAAGAAGCGACCCACCCACTCCCAACTGTTTGAGTTTGAAAACAAGGTCCTAATGATTAACACAGTCAAAGGCTGCACTAAAATCAAGGCTAATCATACAAACATCCTGACCACAATCAAAGGATTTCTGTACAGCATTGGAGATTGTAAGAAGGGAATCACATGCTACAAGGCCTTTATGAAAACCAAATTGCAAACTAGGGAATAGATGATTACCTTCAGCAAATCAATTAAGACGTTTTGCCAGAAGACATTCAAAAACTTTAGATAATATGGGAGTTATTGAAATTGGGCGTAATCAGTGGGACTTGACCTACCACAAACAAATTTACAAAGAGGAGTAACATTACCAATTCTCCAGCAAGTGCTAAAAGCTCCTCTTCTTGCTAACTTGTGCAAAATAACAGATAACTTTGGAGCTAAGAAATCTGCTGTCTTTATAAAAAAAAAAGGAAAAATGCCATTTGGGTCTACACCTTCATAAGCATCAAGGTCCATCAACAGAGCTTTAATCTCACGAGATCAAAAAGATAACTAGTTAGTTTAGCCTCATGAAAACAGGAATGAAGAAGTTCAAGTTTTTCATTACTTTGTTTACTGTCTAAAACATCAGCCAACAGGATTGCCTTTTCCTTAGGACAGTCAGTGACTGAGCCATGTGGTTTAAGTAAAGGAGGAACTTTTGCATCTACACTAAACAGTGCAGATTTAAGGGTACACCACCATTTATGTTCCTGAGTTGTACCAGAAAGGGTTTCTTTTATGGTTAAATTCTACTCCTTTTCAGGTGAGGCATAATATCTCTGAGCAAAAGCTCGAAGCTGAGTATAGTTATTCCAGGTCAAATCTGATCTGTTACCCTTCCAAAGATGATAGGCATCCTGCTTCTCCAAATAAGGACGTCTACAATCATCATTGAACCACTCTTTGTCCCTCACTGGGTACCTTAGCACACGAGAAGGTATACACCTATCAATTATGTTGACTAGATTCTCATTCAAAGGGACAACAGGATCTACACTACTATATAATTGTGACCAATTCAAGCACATAAGATCATACAAAATCCCATTCCAGTCTGCTTGGGATTTCATATAAATTTTACAAGAATATGATATATCAGGGACAGGCTGCTCAGTCTTCACTACTAATGAAATCAAGGCATGATAAGATGCTCCGACTGGAGAACCAACCTTACTAGTTATAACACCAGTGGGGTCAGTGTATACGAGGTCCAAGCAATTACCAGACCAGTGAGTAGCTTCATTTATGATTTGTTCACAGCCTGATTCCAAGGTAAAGTCTAAAACTCTTAAGCCGTGGCAATCGTTAGGAGAGATAGAACTTAACCACTCCCCATGGTGAGCATTTAAATCACCAACAAAGACAAAAAAAGCCATTCTATCATCTTCTTGTATCTTAGCCATAATGGTAAGAAGACAATTGAAGATAAAATAATCCATGTCTGGATTCCGGTAAATGGAACACAAATAAAAGTTGTTATGCCGGCCACAAACTTTTATTACCTGAATCTCATGATATCCACATTGATAGCAGGACATATGAGAAGCAGGGTACTCGGTCCTAATATACACCAACATTCCCCTGGCCCTAGGGATGGCATCATGTTTCAACATTATTGGCTTCTTAAAACCACTTATAAGGAGCTCAGAGGAGTGCCTCATATTAGAAACCAAGGTTTCTGAGCACAAAAGAATCTCATACTGACTGGACGCAACTGTAAGGTCTTCAATATTTGCCTGAAGACCACGAATATTGCAATACAGAAGACGACATTGACGAAACCTAGGACATACTGGTCCTGGATTTCGCTGAATGTCTCTAGACAGAATAAGAATTAATAGAAATAAAAAAGAGACATCATAATTAATAACTAGACTAACAAGAATTATAATAAAACAATATGTACAGAATTATAAATAAAGTGATTGATGAAACCCATAGACTATAGTAAAAAGTCGGAAATACTGGTCAACATAGAGGAGCCGATACACCATGCAAGGCTAAATACCCTCCAGGATAACCACTTCAACCGAAGGGAGAACAGTAAGGATGGTTTTGAGAAGAAAAAGAATCAGAAAAGGAAAAGACAACCTCTTGATAAACCACCAGGCATCCATGGCACTTTTATTAAGCCTGCCCAACACACCATTTCAAAAAAACAACAGGAAGAAAAAATATATGATAGAATAGTGTGCCCGGGTGTACCCTCAAGCAAGAGAACTCTAACCCAAGACAGTGAAAGACCATGGTACAGAGGCTATGGCACTACCCTAGACTAGAGAAAAATGGTTTAATTTTGGAGTGTCCTTCTCCTAAAAGAGCTGCTTACCATAGCTAAAGAGTCTTTTTTACCCTTACCAAGAGGAAAGTACACTGAAAAAATTGCAGTACAGTAATTAACCCCATAGGTGAAGAGGTGTTTAGTATCTCATTATTGTCATGTGTATGAGGAAAGGCGAGAATATGTAAAGAATATGTCAGACTATTCTTTGTAAGTGTAGGCAAAGAAAAAATAAGCAATAAGCAGAGAGAGGGATCCAATGCATTACTGTCTGGCCAGTCAAAGGATCCAATACCTTTCTAGTGGTAGTATCTCAACGGGCAGCTGGTGCCCTGGCCAACATACTTTAGTATACTCTATGACCACTATTTTCGTGTTACTAATCCAGTCCTATTCTTTTCTGCCATCCCCAAGTGTTGTATACATCACAAAATCCTTATAGAGGATAAACAAGATAGGTGATAACATATTCCCTCGGAGTACTCCGCTGTTTATGGGAAACTCATTTGATAAGACTCCAATAAAATCAAATTTACATTTGCTACGCTCCTGAACAGACTTAATCTAATTGACACACTTAAGAGAATCTTTATAATAACGTAGGACTCCAAACAATGTTTACCGTGCTAGCCGGAGTTACCCTGCTAGAGGGTATATTCTATGCTAAACGGTATTAAACGTGGTAGGGGATATACCTGAACAATCGATGTTTGACAATGGCTATACGAGTATGAACGGATGAGAAACCTGGTGTAGTATAAAGAACATTTGGTGTGCAGAAAATCCCCCCTAAATCTAGATGAAGTCACTGGCAGCAGGGCGACGGATTGTGTTTAAGACGATAAACAAGATATTTCTTTGGCTACTACTCTCGATGCATGGCGAAAGACCTTACTGGAATCAATATGTAGTGGCAAGCGTTACTTGCCTTAAATACTGTTGAATTTGGAAAGGTGGTTTTCTGTATATTTACTTAAGAAAAGTCTTCCTCTGAAATAGCACCACCGTTTTCTTTGTACACTCGGGTTCCAAATTTTATATTTTTATTTCATCATTTTAGGTTAAATGTTTTCTCCTGTTTCTCTTACTTGAAGTGGGTATCAAAGCATAAATGATTTAATATTTAACCTTTCCAAGTCATCTCATTTATGAGTTTGAGTATAATTACTACTTTTGTACAATGTATGTATTTGTATTGTTTACTTGAGAGTTAAGTTGATCTAAAAAAAATAGAGTGTGACAGCTACAAATGGCGTTTACTTGAGCTGCGTGCTCTCTTCATCCCCTTCAACTTACTGTACGATTTGGATTTGAAGAAAACCCCATATTTTGGTGCCAGACCCGGGAATTTCCCTCTAAAACGATAAGTTATGCAGTTAAGATAATGTAGAAGTTAAAGAAGACAAGGAAAACTTGTCGAGGGTGGGTGACAAGAACTCCCAAGGTGCTGTGCGACCTTCTGGAGTCCTCCACTACCATTAGTCAATTTGAGTATGCCATCAGGGATTACAACCAAAGGCTACCTAAGTTGGATGAAGTCCAAGAAGCAATAGAAAAGGATGAAGATGAAGAAGAACCAGAACAAACTTTGCGAATCCCACGAGTTTAGAGCAAAAAGTGTGCTGCCCAAGATACAAGCTAAGGGAGTTAGCAGCAGCAGCAGCAGGTTCTGGTTCTAAAGCTGGCTATATAAGTGGAAAGTCTGAATCTCAAGAATCGAATAGCACCAATGTTAAATTACCCAAGCTGAAACTACCCAATAGCAGTTCTTTTGGGATCAATATGCTTACCACATCGATGCACCAGACCTTCCAGTGATCAGTAAGGTCACCTATTTGCTGTCTTTACTGGAGAGAGATGCCAAGAATGTAGTGAAGGGACTATCCCATTCCAGTGGTCATTGACCGGTGGCCTGCAAACTACTGCAAGAATGCTATTACAAGCCAGAAAGAAATATTTTTATCACGTCCAGACATTGTTAATGTCATCAGACCAAATGTTTTGGCATAGCTGTGGAAATTACGAGATGACCTTTTATTACACATCCGCAGTTTGGAGGCGCTAGTCTGTTTACCCAGTGAACTGCGGCTAGAGTGGGCCAGTGACAGTGATGATTATAGGAGGGATTTAGATTGGTTATTGACATTCTGAGACAAGGAAATTTAAAGATTAGAAAGATCTGAAGCCTTTAAAGGAAGCAAGAGTAGTAGTGAAGGAAAGAGAATTGAAAGTAAAAGTTGCTTAGTCCAAGCAAGAAAATATTATGTGCTTTTTCTGTGGCAAGAAACACAAATCAGGAAACTTTTATGGTGTACAAGGGTTGAGTGGAAAAGAGCATGGTGATAAAATAAGAAGGTTAGGCCTGTGTTTCAAGTGTTTGAAGAGCACACACATGTTAAGATATTGTAAAGCTCATACAATGTGTGCAAAGTGTAGTGGTGCCCACTCTACCTTAATGTGTGGCTTTAAGCTGGAAATGAACCTTAAGAAGGAAGAAAGTGAAGCAAAAAAGGGCCTGTTGGCAGTGACAAGCCTGGTGGCGTGGCACTTCTGAACGGGCAAGGTGGTAACTGTACCATTTTACAAATGGCCAAAGTTCAATTGAGTGTTAGTGATATTACTGTTATCACTGCTCACGTATTGTTTGTAAATATTGCTAACAGATCATAGTTTAGTAGCAAATTTGTGAAAAAGTGTAAACCACAGTGCATTACTAGTGCACCTATGCTATTCTCTAGTTTTTGTGGTAGGAGTAGTGGAAAAAAATTAACACAGAAATGTTTATGAGTTAAAGTTGCTGAACTCTGACAAGAAAAGGGTATCTATTCTTTATGCTGAGATCCCCAGAATATGTCAGCCCTCGGTTATGCTTGTTTTACCAGATTTAGTGCTTAACTCTTTTTCTCATGTCGCATTGGCTGATTATTATCACCATGATTCTCCCATTAAGATCGATATATGGAATGGGCTAGATTTCTATTGGGCATTGAGGTCTTGTATAGATGCTTTCCAAATTAAACATGCTGTAGCCATGAAATCTGTCTTTGATTAAGTCTTAAGTGGCAAGCTGTATGGAACAACTCACACTTGTATATACTCTGTACAATAATTATAGTGTATTTCCTCTGCTTCAGATTTAGACTTGAATAAGTTTTGCGATCTGGAAGCTGCATGGGTTCGGCCTGAGGAACTTGTATAAAATTATAGTAAGACCGAAATTTTAAAATAATTTGAGAGTACCGTGAAGTTTGTGAATGGTCGCTATGAGGTTGCACTGCTATGGAAGGATGATTTTGTTAAAGAAAAGCTTTTGAATAATAAAGTCATATCCCATTAAAGGTTAGGGAAGCTATTAGTTAAGTTAGAACGAGATAAGGAGCTTAAGATAGTGTATCAAAAAGTGTTTGATGGTTATGAGTCTGATCAAATGATAGAAGAGGTACAAAGGCAGGAAATTTTGTGTGTAAATCCCGTGCACTATATGCCTCATCGTCCAGTAGTGAAGTTAAGTAGTTCAAGTACTAAGAAAAGCCTGTGTTTGATGCCTCTGCCTCTTGTTACACTGGTTTGTCATGGAATGACTATTTGTCCTCAAGCCCATTACTCAACCCTTACTTGGTCAAGGTTCTTATTCGCTTTTGCTGTTGGCCCATTGCTTTCACAGCTTATATAAGAAAGGCATTTCTGCAAATTAGTGTAAAAGAGAAAGACAGAGATGTTCATAGATTTTTGTGGCCAAGAGAAGATTGTAAAATACGGCACATGGGACTCACACATGTACCCTTTGGTAACAAATATAGCCCATTTCTGTTAAACGCCACTATCAAACATCATTAGGATAAGTATCCCCCAACTACTGTAGTGCAAGATTTGAAGGCTAACATGTAAACTGATAATTGGTTGAGTGGTAGGGATTTTGCTGTAAAAGTAGCTGAAAAAAAATAGTGAAGCCCGTTGCATTTTTACTGATGTTAGCATGGACCTTACAAAGCTTGTGTCAAATAGTTTTCTGATAACTTCTGAGTTATTTGACAAGGTACCCTTTGTAAATTCTGAGGAACCTAGTACTGTATTAGGCCTCAATTGGTGTAACTCGCAGGATAGTTTCTTCTTTAATTGCATAAACTCGGATTCTAGTGTAGGAGTAGTATCTACTAAGAGCAGCATCCTTGGTGTGATAGCTGAGATTTTTACCCTTTATGATTAATAAATCCATATTTTATGTATGGCAAAATACTGTTTCAGGAATCCGGATATTTGGTCTGACTTAGGATCATGAATACAATCAAAGTTGAAGTTTAAGATTCAAAGATAGCTTCTTAGTAGTGAACATTTTAAGAATTTTCAGATAGTAGATGTTACTTTCCACAAAAGGCCTGGGAGAAGCTTAGGTGTATGGAGCTACATGGTTTGGTGATGCTTATGAAAAGGGCTATGGGGCTTATGTGTCCCTACGAATACCTGTGGAGAACAGCTCGTACAAGATGACGTTACTATCTTCCAAGTCAAGAATTGAACCCATGAAGGCAATTACATTGCCGCAGTTAGAACTCATGGGATATCTTTTGTTTTTCAAGATTAGTCAACTTTGTGAAGAATGCCCTTAACCTCGATAACAGTGTTAGAGTCAGGTGGTGGAGAGATTCTACCATTGGTCTGTCATAGATCCAAGGAGATGCTAGTAGGAAGGACATATTTCTAGTTAATCGGGTAAAGGAAATCCAAGAGTTAACTACTCCAAGTTTTTGGAAACATTGTGCAAGTATGGACAATCCAGGTGACCTGAAAACATGGCGTCTGTTGGCGGACAGTCTTGTGGTTAGTACTATGTGGTTCAATGGCCCTACTATGTTAAAGGAATCCCTATCCCAGGAAAGGGAAGGCGAAACAGTTATCATGTATAAAGAAGAAATAAACACAGAAAGTACTGCTGACTGTATCACTGTAAAAGAAGTGCCAGAAAATCCCATTGATATTTTGGATCAATACAATAAATTAAGCCATGTATCAAGAGATAGGGCTCATGTCTTAATATTTATCAGAAATTGTAAAAATACTCAAAAGAAAGTGGAAGACCCTTTCATTACTGAAGAGATTGATTTGGCTAAGATAAAATTGATTTACTACACCCAAAGAGAAAAGTTTTCTGAAGAAATAAAGGCACTTTTCGGTTACAAGACTTTTCCTCAATGGTCTAAATTAAGAAAACATTACCCCCTTCTGGATGATCAAGGACTTTTCTAACTTGACTATGACAGTAGAAATCCTTTCATGATTCCCAAGGGTCAATTTGCTAAGTTGATCAGATTTCAGCACAAGTTTTAGAAGCATGTAGGTATGGATACTGTAATTTAATAGATACGGAATAACTTTTGGATTATAGGAATATATATATATAAGTAGGATTATATATATATGTATATATATATATATATATATATTTATATGTATATATATATATATATATATATACACAAATATATATATATATATATATATATAAATATGTATACATACACATATTTATATATATATATATATATATACATATATATATATATATATTTATATATATATATATATATATATATTTGTATATATATATATATATATATAGATATATATATATATATATATATACATACACATATACATATATAAATATATATATATATATATATATATACATACACATATACATATATATATATATATATATATGTATAAATATATATATATGTAAATACATACACATATACATATATATATATATATATATATATTTATATATATTTATATATATATATATATATATATAGATAGATAGATATTTATATATTTATATATGTATATATATATAAATATATATATATATATATATACATACACATATACATATATATATATATATATATATACATATATATATATATATATATATAAATATATATATATATATATATATATGTATATATATATATATATATATATACATATATATATATTTATAGAGTTATATATATATATATATATATACATATATATATATATATATATATAACGGATTTTGAGCGAAGCAAAAAATCTATTTTTGGGTGAGATGGCCATGTCGTCCTGATGGAAGTTCCTATAGGGTAGCTTCCTAGGGTATATTACAACTACGGCGATATTCCCAGAGAATTTACCTTAAGGTACCAGAATTCTAACTCCTGGAGCGAATATCCCTCCTGAAAGGGATATCGCGACATATCAGAGGACGTATTCTTGACACGCCACATGGCAATCTGCATCCCGAACAGAGATTTCATCTCGCAGGGGGCGATTGGCAAGAAACGAATTCGGGAAAGAAAAAGGGGGAGCCGCTCCCAAGGCTCCCTATCTTCCGATTCGTATGCGTGCCTGGCGCCAATCCTGACGCCATCTGTATTCCTTGTAGCGTACATGAGGTGCTACAGATACTGTATGTAGGGAGGGGTCCTACGGCCCTTTCTTAGAAAGGCAAGGGCAGGTCCATCAGGAGGACATGGCCATCTCACCCAAAAATAGATTTTTCGCTTTGCTCAAAATCCGTTTTTTGGGCTCAAGCCATGTCGTCCTGATGGAAGTATACCAGAGCATTACTGTATCTGTGGATTCTCAGAACGTGCCGTACTCCCCGGATGTAATTTTTCCCGGTCGACTAGACCTAGAGACCTAAGATGTTACCGTTATACATCTTTTCAACTAACTATAAACCATGTTAGAGCTTCCTGCCCCCTACAGGGAAGAGTCCTACTAGACTCTGGAAAAGTCTCGAAGAGTACATATACCTATGTATGAATACCAGGCAAGCTAATATAGTGGTCTCGCCCTACATTAAGTAAAGCATAGTTTGTAAAGAATCACTGCGTCAATATGAAATATCGACCAGTTCTCCGCACAATACTTGTATTGGACAAAGGTTTTATATCCGTATAGGAGGAAAACCAATGCAACATAGCTTGCATAAAGGAACAATTCTATTAGAATTATCCCAGATAAGGTACATAGAATGAATGCTCAATTATACCAATAAATTGACACAGGTGAAGGAGACGCAAGGTTCTCTAGAACCAGTTTATTGACAGGCAATAAATAGACAGGTTAACCACAATTATATATATATATATATATATATATATATATATACATAAGAAGAGGATAACAAAAACTTTAAGCATAAGTATGATAGTAAACAGAACTTGTTTGTCTGAAAGAAAAAACATTAAATGCCACTTTTAAGATACCGAGGTATCAAAGTCATAAAAGTCTGTATTACAAATCAATGACATTAGCGTTAGAAACGCTCGGCACACATGTCTGCACTTATGCTAGGTTCACCTTTGGAAATGGAACAGTCTACATGGGCAACACAGTGCCCTCACTTAGTTTGTAGTACAGTATGTAACTACACATTCACCCTGGAATTAATCGTCTTAATTAAGACCACTGTTCCTCGCAGAGTTAAACAGTAGGGTTAACACCGCGACCCACTGCTACCACAGATCTCTTTAGTTCCTCTACTTGCTTCGCATAGTGGCGAAAGAACACTCTGGAAGACTTCCAGCCAGTGTATGAACGGAGATGTTCAAAATCCATACAATTAAAGAAATTTAAGGATGAGGCAACTTTCCTCGGATCGTGACCTGCGGGTGTACTGTCAGGATCCGCTCTGCGAATAAAATATGTGATTTTCGCTCTGAGTTGATTCAAGATAAATTTGAGCCTGATGTTTCTCCCCTTAATAGTTGACCACCCTTGAAGTCTGAAGTTCTATGAAGATAGACCTTTAGGCATTCTACTGGACATAGAGATGCATCTTCTTTCAGAGGGCAGATTCTCCAGGGACCCCACCTGTTGGTGGGTAACTCATTCTTGGCGAGAAACGTAGGATCCGGAAACAGGTTCAGTTCTCCCCCATCCAGGAACTGAACACGACCTGCCTCTCTCGAGAGGGCTACAATCTCACTAACCCTGGCCCCAGACGCGAGTGCAAAGTAGGAAAATAGCTTTTTTGTGTCAAATCCTTTAACGCACACTCTTCATTGCTCAACAGAGAAGCGAAATGAAGAACTTGTCTAAAGACCATGAAATGGGCTTTGGAGGTGCTGAAGGTCTGAGCTTAGCACAGGCTTTCGGGACTTTATTAAAGATCTCGTTACCTAGGTCGACCTGGAAGGCATATAGAATGGGTCTTGTCAAAGCAGACTTACACGCTGAAATCGTGTTAACTGCCAATCCTTGACCATGGAGGTGGAGAAGAAAGATAAGCAGAAGTCTGTCAAGATCTCCTGCGGATTCTTCGCCTTGACAAAAGGCCACCCATTTTCTCCAAGATGACTCATATTGCCTTCTAGTATATTTGCACTTATATTCCTCAAGGAAGTCTATGCTGGCTTTCGAAATCCCGAAACGCTTTCTCACCGCTAGGGAGAGAAAATCATGAGCTGCAGGGTCCGGGTTTTCTGTAATGAAGCGCAGACAGTTGACTTCTGGACTCGCTGGGTCAGAACTGGATCTGGTAGCGGTACAAACTTCAGCTACAGTTCCAATGCCAGGGGGAACCACACGCTGTTCGGCCACTTGTGGGCCACTATTGCCGCTACCCCTTGAAGGATCTCAGTTTGTTGAGGACCCTCAACAGAAGGTTGTGAGGAGGGAACAGATAAATCTTGGACCATCTGTTCCAGTCGAGGGACATCGCGTCCACTGCTTCCGCTAAGGGGTCCTCGTACGGGGCACGTACAGGGGCAACTTCTTGTTGTCTTTCGTCGCAAAGAGGTCTATCTGCAGTTCTGGGACTTGATTCAGAATGAAGGAGAATGATCCTGCGTCTAAGGACCATTCCGACTCTATCGGTGTGAACCTGGATAGAGCGTCCGCCGTCACATTGCGGACTCCTTGAAGGTGAACTGCCGACAGGTACCACTTCTTCTTTTCCGCCAATCGGAAGATGGCCAACATCACCTGGTTGAGAGGTGGTGACCTCGATCCTTGTCGATTCAAGTATCTCACAACTACCTCGCTGTCCATCACCAACCTTATGTGGATCGAGTGACGCGGGGAGACTTTCTTTAAGGTAAGGAGCACTGCCATAGCTTCTAGAAAGTTTTACGTGAAAGGTCTTGAATAGCTTGGACCAAGTCCCCTGGACTTTTTTCCGATGAGAGTGACCTCCCCATCCCTCCTTCGAGGCGTCTGAGTGAATCGTCACCGACGGGGGAGGTGGCTGAAGAAGAACCGACTTCTTTAGATGTCTGGCTTGGGACCAAGGCCTGAGAAGAGTACTTAGCCGCAGCGGCTGGTCTTCTCAGATCTCTTCGCGTGTTTGATGCATAACTTCTCCAAACTCCGATTGCATCCTTTAGCTGTGCTCTTAGCACTGGGTCTGTCACCGAAGCAAACTGGAGAGAGCCCAGTACCCTCTCCTGCTCGCGTCTTGATATCCTTTCGGAATCTAGAAGTCTCTTGACAGAACCCGCTATCTCCTTCCTTTTCTTCGCCGGGATGGAGAAACGGGTGTGACAAAAGGTCCCAGTGGATTCCCAGCCACTGGAACCTTTGAAATGGAGAAAGTCGAGACTTTTTTCTGTTGATCTTGAAGCCTAGGTACTCTAGGAACTGGATCACTTGAATGGAAGCTTGCAAGCATTCTGTCTCGGATGCTGCCCACACCAACCAGTCGTCCAGGTAGACTACTACCTGAATTCCCATTAGACGTAATTGTTTCAGAGCTACGCTCGCAAGCTTCGTAAAAATCCTTGGGGCTATGTTTAGCCCGAATGAAATGGCTCCGAAGGCGTATAGTCTTCGTTGTAGCCTGAACCCTAGGTAGGGGGAGAGTCGATGGCTGATTGGAATGTGCCAATAGGCGTCTGACAAGTCTATAGAGACGGAATATACCCTCTTGGGCAGTAAGGTCCTTATATGTTGCAGTGTTAGCATTTTGAATTTGCAATGCACTATGAACTTGTTGAGTGGCGACAAGTCCAGAATGACTCTGAGCTTTTCCGAGTCTTTCTTGGGAACACAAAACAGCCTCCCTTAGAAATTGATGGGCTTCACCCTTCGGATCACCTTTTTTCTCCAACAGTTCTTGAACGTACTCCTCCATAACGGGGGTGGAGTGTTGGAAAAACCGAAGGCACGGGGGTGGAGTGCTGTATCAGCTCCCGCCCAGTCCATTCTTGAGTAGGCTGTGGGCCCAGGGATCGAAGGTCCACCGATCCCGAAATTTCAGAAGTCTCCCTCCTACCGGTATCACCTCACTTGGACTGCCGTCCTGAGGTCTTGCCTTCCTGATCACGACCACCCTTGACTCCCCTTCCCCTTGAGGGGCGTCTAGACGAGCCTCTGGCTGCCCCTCTAGGCTTTGCTCGAAAGAAAGTAGACTGCCCTTCGAACGCTGGGGTGATTGCCGTGGACTGTGTCGACACGGCCTGGGGTACCCACTGAAAAGTGGTCGTGGTTTGTGCCACGATCTGGGGCACTGGGGGCAATGGCAATTGCAGTTGCTGTTGCTGTCTAACAGGCTTGGCTGGCCGAGACGGTAGCCTAGTCCTCATAGTCTTCCTCTTTGGTTGAGGACCCTCATTCGGGGAAGACTTTCTTTTGATAGCCAGGCCCCACTTCTGGAAAAGGTTTCTATTCTCCAAGGCGGCCTTATCAACAACTTCTTTGACCAAGTCGGTAGGGAAAAGGTCTTTTCCCCAAATGTTGGAGGAGATTAGTTTCCTTGGCTCGTGCCTCACCGTAGCCGAGGTGAACACGAACTCCCTACAAGCTCTCCTTGCCTTGACGAAGCCATAAAGGTCCTTCGTCACTGTGGCCAGATGAGTCTTGGCCACCACCATGAACATTTCATGGGCTTTGGGGTCACTTGCCATCGTCTCGAGAGTAGTCTGAAGAGACATTGAGGCAGCCAGTCTTTCTTTTGTCTCGAACTCTCTTCGTAAAAGAAAGTCAGACAGCTTAGGGAGGTCCTTGCCGAACTGACGTCCGGCAATATCAGCCTCCAACTTTCCAACTGAGAACGTAAGATGGACGTCCTTCCAGTCTTTGTGGTCCATAGGCAGGGCCAGCGACAATGGTTTACACTCCTCTAGGGAGGGGCAAGGCTTGCCGGCCTCGACTGCTTTTAGTACAGCCGCAAACCCTTTCTGTAAAAAGGGGAAGGCTCTAGTAGGCGAGGACACAAAGGAAGGGAGCTTCCTGTTCAATGCGGCTACCTTTGAGTTAGAGAAGCCCCTCTCTTTCATCAAGGATGAAAGTAGAGCTTGAGCCTTAGCATGGTCCATCACTATGACCTCCTTCGGCTCTGTCTCCTCCTTTGAAGCTGGTTCCTTCCTCAGCCGGACATAACAGTCCGGATATGATGCCTTGCTGGGCCAGAATTCCACCTCCTCCAGGGGAACTGAGCCCAGCTTATCCGAGATGACGATCTTTCCAGTCGTCATCGGCATGTGCTCAGCATACCTCCATGGGTTAGCATCTGAGCACAAGGGAAGGTCTTTCACATTGAGCTTTTTCTGGGGCCCATGTGATTCTGCAAGGCACTGCATTCGCAGTTCCATTGCAGCCGCCTTCTCCTGATTCTCCTTCTGCATTTGTTCGATCATTCCAACAATAGAAGAGAGGGCCTGTCCCAGCTCTACTGGGAGACCGACCGATGTTGAGGGAATAGGCTCTGGAATCTGAACCGGAGTAGCCGACACCTCGTCGACCTCTACCTTTACAACGTCTGGGGCTTGAACTTCATCCTGGGCTTCTGCCAGAAGGTCTTCCTCCAGACACTCGTCCACATCAGACATCCTGTCATCTAACTGGATGTCTTGCATCGCGATCGCGACTTCAGCATCCACCTGGATCTGAACTTGGGGGATCTCCTCTTGAGGCTGGGGAATCACTGCATCAGCTGATGCCTTAGGGAAAAGATACGCCCTCATCTTCTCACTTGGAAGATAAGGGCCAGAAGTGTTCTTTTGGAAGCCCCTTACCCAGGTACGAAGCTTCTTCCTAGCTATATCCCTTGATTCCGCCGTCCTAGGGGAATCAAAGGCCTCAGTAATCGGGTTAGTGCACACAGTACATACCTGAGGGTCCCAATACCGGAGATCATCCTTGGAGACAGCGCATGCTGCGTGTCTCCTACAAAACTCATGTCCGCAGAGGTTCTTGCTGCGGACGTTGCAGAAAGCACTTCCGCACTTCGGAGGGTCCTTCTGTAAAGAGAAGAAATTTCCATGAGTATCAAGTGAACTATGTA
>NC_090740.1:86873084-86905584 GCF_036898095.1 Palaemon carinicauda
GGATTATTTATTTTCTTTCTCAAAATCAAATTTTCTCTTTATTTCGATAGGTGTAAAAAAAATTTGCATCTCATTATTATATGGTCTCTCGACGTTAATTTGTTTAACCTTGTTACATTTTTAACTTTTTCACTAAGTATAGAATCTTTTTCATTTCCGTTTCTCATTTGGGCTTCCAAATCAACTTTTTATGTTTCTTATTATGGAAAAAGGTGCTCTTGATTTGAGATTCTTTATTTCCACTAATTCTGCAAGCATATCTTTTCTGTCATTTCTGTGCTACTCTAAATTTTCCTGCTGATGATTCTTCTCTCTCTCTCTCTCTCTCTCTCTCTCTCTCTCTCTCTCCTCTCTCTCTCTCTCTCTCTCTCTCCTCTCCTCTCTCTCTCTCTCTCTCTTTTACACATTTCACCATTGAAATTGGAAAAACAAATGGAAATTGAGTCTTAAGTTTTTTTCTTTTATTATTGATATCCCCAGATCATCATAAAAAGTTTTATTTCTTCCTCTGTATAGGATGTCGTTGGTGTATACATTTCAATAGCCTTCAGTTTATAATTTTCATTCAATTTGTTAATTAATTCTGCTATTCTGTTATTTGTGCCATGGAATTCTTCTGAGTTACTTGTAAGATCTTAACTAATAAGAAAAACCATTTCATTTTCTTGGTTCCTTTCATGTTTTCTGAAGCTTTATATAGGGCACACTTTTAACTCTACACTATATAAGTTTCCAAAGGTCTTCCACTTTCGCTCAGTCCTATTATACCCATACTCGTTTATTCCACCACTTCAAGTTAAAAATGAAGAAAGAAAGAAAAAAAGGTATGCTTCCCTTAACAGGGTCCTCATTATGTGTGTTTCAAGGTTCAGTTTCAAATGGTGGACTGTTTAGTCCAGAGATATTTAGCAATTCCTGCAGTGGAATGTAGCTCCCCACCAATTTAGGTTGTTGTTCCATTGCTGCTGGGGACCGGGGTTCTTTACGTGGTTGCATTATCCAAATATGACCAGTTTTCATCACTACTCTCGCCATTGTGGATTGGCGATGGTGGAATATTTTGGTCTGATCACTTACAGCAAACAAAACTAATATCTTTGGCTCTCACTAGTATAGCCTTGCTGATCATGGCGATGTGCAAACCGTTCCACCAGGTTAACAAGAGTGTATGGTCTATATATATATATATATATATATATATATATATATATATATATATATATATATATATATATATATATATATATATATATATATATATATATATATTACCAGACATATTAGTAGAACAGTCAACAGTTGAAAGGGTACCATGAACTAATGTATATCCCCAAGATAGATAAGTAGAACAATCACCTGTGGATACAGTACTACAAACCAATGAGTCTTAATGAGGAAAGTAGGTAGAACAAACAACAGTGGAGACATTATCACAAATCGACACATAATTGTCTAAAGCAAAGGTAGAACGTCTGGTGAATATTATCAGTCAAAGAAAAAAGTAGACAAATCAGGACAGAAAAACTCAATTCCTGATTAAAATTTGGCTCTCTACCCATCTTTGTTAGGACATGAACTTATCCATTTATCAAGTAATCACCAAGCAATATAGTCGGCAGATATGTAAGTATTTACGCATCTGAGTTTTTCAACTAATTTTTCCATTATTAGGAAACTCAAAAGCCACACTAGCAATAACAGGTTCTGATATCCATTCACAATGACGATCTATGTGGTGCAAGGGAGTGCTAAAATTGCTACCACCGACCTCATAAACCTGTCATCCTTCTCTAAAAACGAAAAATTGGGCACAACCGGGATCACGCATGATACAAACATGGTGCAGTGAACCAACATAAAAATTATTAAAACCTTTAGCAGTACAATATATGGCTAGAGAACTCATCATCTTGAACAAACAAAATAATTCTGGTGGCCGATGTGGCAAAGTTCCTGACTGGCGAACGCCACACTGGGGTTCGATTTCCGCTCAAATTCGTTAGTTCCTTGGGTTGGTGCAACCTCACCATCCCTATTAGCTAAGGATTAGGGGTTTGGGGGAGGTTCTAGGTCTATCTGCTAAGTCATCAGCAGCCATTGCCTGGCCCTCCTTTCTCCCAGTTTGGGTGGAGAAAGGTCTTGGGCATTGATCATAAGTATATATGGCCAGTCTCTAGGGCATTGTCCTGCTTGATAGTCCAATGTCACTATCCCATGCCTCCGCCATTCATAAGCCACCTTGAAAAAAAAAAAAAAAAAAAAAGACAGCCATCTACAGTGTTAACCTCTACTGATAGCACACTATTGAGTAAATTTGGTAGAGTAGGAGCCACAGTTTTAGCTTGTCCCTTCTTTAACTTGAAGCATTTACACACCGAGTGACCCAATTTCTTGTAATAATTGCATATTACAGAGCGGCTACTGGTTGACTTGCTATTTAAATAGCTGCTTTCATGAAGGATAGATAACTTTTTCTCATCTGAAAACTTAATATTCTCACTAACATGATCTTTAAACTCTTCAACTAAAATAATATCCCTTCTTATCATAAAATTGTCCTTACACTCTGCTATCTTACACCATTTATCAAACAAATCTGAAATCGGATTGTTCCCTACTAGATTTTACATGTGTGCACTTGTTTTGTTTTGTCAAAAATCTAAATTTCATTCTATGATATTCAGAAGTTATTTCATAGCCCTAGGCCTATAGAATAGCATCTTCAAGAATTCAGAATTATCAACTCTATATTGAGGAATGAAAGCATCATCATCATCATAATAATAATAATAATAATAATAATAATAATAATAATAATTATTATTTTTATTATTATCATTATTATTATTATTATTATTATTATTATTATTATTATTATTATTATTATTATTATTAAACTGAGTCTGATATATATAAACTATAAAGAGAGACTTATATCTCCCTGTTTATCATAAGATGATATGCATCTGAAGACTAGATAAGAGAACAATACTCGAAACAATGTAGAATGAAAGAATTAAAAAAAAAATCGGAATATATTGATCAGCGAAATCATTCTCACAAAGCCGATTTTTGTGCTATGGAAAAAGAAACAGACCGAAAGGGGTTTCTCAAATTAGATTTTTCATTAAGAATCACAACAAAAAATTAGGGGTGCCGGCAGTATATCGGCAGCATCTGCCGGCAATAGTACTGTGGCTGGACAGAAGCCTGAAAGTTACATTCTCCCCTTCCATTTGAACCTTCTTTCTGAAGAAAGGCAGTAAAATTAGACTTTTCTTTTTTAATTATTGTATACATACACAATATTATTCGACTCTTAATGCAGAGATCTGGATGTTTGGAAGACACTGTCCTTTACCTAGTTACAATCCTACTTTATGTGTTATTAGGGTTTAAAAAATTATATTTTTGGGCTCAAGCCATGTCGTCCTGATGGAAGTTCCTATAAGTAGCTTTCTAAGGGATGTATGTACTACAGTGACATTCCCAGAGAATTCTACCCTTAGTTCTCCAGATTTCTAACTCCTAGCGCGAATATCCTTAAATTTCCTCTAAAGGATATCGAATAATATCAGAGGACGTATTCTTGACACGCCACATAGTAATCTGCACCCCTGATAGCGTTTACGCTTCGAGGGGGGAGGGGGGGGGGTTTGGCGGGGAAAGTGGCAAAATAGAAGGGAATCCATATCAAGGTTACCCCAGTTCTCATACTACTATTGAGTATCACAACAGCGCCATATCAAAGATGGCGAACGTTACTAATTTTGTAGTGAATTTGCACGATGGTGTTCCCTGTTGAGCTGACATTTTCGATCGATTTTCAAGGATTATTATTATGCAATCTCCAGCTTCTTTCGCCTCTGTAAATTTGACTATTGAATCTTTACAATATGTGTATTTTGGTTTCTTTCTCACAGTGAAAAGAGAGTAATTTATTGGGATTAGTAGCTAGTCCAGTTACTGGAGGCGCCATGGGCACTGTCATCCATTGGGCATGTGTTATTTAATTAGTAGAACAACATTCCCGGTTTTAATAGCATTAATAATTTAATTATGAAAGCTATTCAGGCATTTTATACTTGTAAAGATATTTATATGCATAATTTTCCTTTTTTCTGTGCCGATCGTACATGTCAGAGTTTCAGTGATTTAGGTAACCGAAATCTTACCTTGCCTAGGTAACCTAAACTAGGCAAAATATACTTTCGACATTCCCCGGTTACCCTCGTGTATTGGTTATCAATTCATTGGAGATTGATATCTCCTAGAATTATTATATAACCGATGCTCGTCTCTAAAAGAGATGTAAAGGTAATCTCTCTTCCCTTTGAGTGGAGCCATAGGCTACAACCCTAATAGGTCAGCCTTGAAATTTCAATTCAGGCATGACTAGCCTAGGTTTTTCTATCTCGTCTCTTAACAGCAGATGGCAATTTTTGGGACTTGCTCAGAACCTCAAAGTATTTAGTCTTGTGTCGGCAGTCGACTGGCAGGGTGAATACTCATTCCCCTGCCGGCTAGGCTGCCGGCATAGGAGGCTAGCCCTCCCTAGGCTACACCTGAAATGGTGGTATGATATCACCACCTTTTCCCTCTGGCCTAGTAGACTAGTCCTATGCTCGCAGACCCTAGGCTGAAGAGTAGTATACTTCCTAGGCCTAGGATAGCGCAGCACTGGAATTCTGTTTCTCCCTTGTTGAGAGGAGACGGCACAGCTGCTTTCCCCTTAACAGTATTGGCACACCCTAGGCTGGAGAATAGAAGATTCTTCTGCTGCCTGGAATAGCTTCGATACTGAAACAGAATTTCTTCAAGGTGCTTAGGTCCAGCAACATTGCCGGCTCCTACTACATCTAATATAGGACCCTTTTCCTCCCCCTCTGTTCTTTTATAATGGCCGAGCCATTATCCCTCTTGAGCGGGCGTCCTGCAACTTTACCGTTGCCGGTGGGTTGCCGGAGCTAGCCAGACTCCCTCTCTACAGCCGTTGTCCGGGTGCCTGCGGCTATGCGAGCTGCAGGCAGCCATGACAACTGCCGGCAGCCATGACAACTGCCGGCAACCATGTTGGATGCCGGTAACCATGTGTCTTACAAACTTCCGCTAGCTATGAGGGCTGTGAGTGGGAAGTCTCTTATGTCACCAAAATTCTTCAATTTTCCCTTGGACTGCTAGCCACAAGTTTAATTGTAGGAGTACCACCGGCCAGGTCGGCACAGATAGGTGCTGACTCAGCCGGCAGCACGCCGACTGTACTAGTGCTACCGGAGGCTAGCCTACCGGCAGTATATCGGCAGCATCTACCGGCAATAGTAGTGTGGCTGGACAGAAGCCTGAATGTTACATTCTCCCTTTCCATTTGAACCTTCTTTCTGAAGAAAGGCAGTAAAATTAGACTTTTCTTTTTTAATTATTGTATACATACACAGCAATAAGTAGCCTTCACTCCATGCTATATCTCTCTCTCTTCTAGCTAGCAGGCTGGATGTGCCGGTTTATGCCGGCGACATGCCAGCTGAACTACAGTATATGTTTATACAGGAAGTCAGTATATTCACAGTATAGGATATACTGCAGATAGAAAAACTACTGTATATTTTATACTAGTAGTTATTTCCAATATATCTTGGGTATCCGTACCCAGGTATTTGCTGAGCCTAATCCTATATTGAAAGAATATAATTTCTTCAATATTCTGATTAGAAATCAGTTTTCAGATTGCCTTACAATATTAAATGTTTTATGGGCTGGGGTGTTACACTCCTAACTCTTGAAGGGTAGAACCCTTATCCTTGAGTCTCACTGATCAGGAAACTCTATGATTTAATATTGTAAAGAAGGCCACAGCAAATAGGTTGGGTGGGATACACAGATATGTCTTTTATTTTTCCTAGCCCAGTTGGCGTCATGCCAGCTAGACTGTGCCGTCAGATGCTTACCACGAGGGCAGCACACTAACTGAACTACATTATATATAACTATACAGTAGCCAGTAATTTGCAACATAGTATATACTACAAATAGAAAACTATAGTATGATTATATAGTAGTTATTTCTAATATACCATGGGTACCCTTGTGCGAGCTTCTGCTGGTACCGCTCGTATATTGAAAGAATAGTATTTCTTCAATATTCTGATTAAGAAATCAGTCATCCTTACCCAATAGTGTTAAAAATGAAAAGGGACAGTGATTTATACACTTCTCTACCCCTAGGGGTTAGAACCCTTTTAGGGAGAGTTCCCTTGATAGACGAATCTCCTTATAATTAATACTGAGGGATGGTAACAGCATTTGCTTGCAGGGGATACATAAGTATGTGTCTCCCACTATCCCTTTGTAGCTTACTATCCTAAGCTATTTTGTTAAAAGATGACTTTTATATATTGCTTATCAGTGAGATAACCAATTGTATACTCGTTCGGTTTTCCTTTCTTTACAGGAGGAACACCAGTTGATATGTGTTGCAGTCTTCTGTAAGATCTAGAGTAAGTGTTTTTACGGTCATAATACATGTAGGTTTCATGCCCCCTGCAATATTATTTCCGAATCCCTACATTATTGGAACCCGCAGGTTTGCAATGTATGTCCGACTTTATTGTCCAAGGGTTTCGAGAATCCTAAGTCGAGAGAGACTAGGGATGCAGCTCGTTACAAATTACGCTACTGGGTGAAAGGTTTCCAGAAAATCTCTCCAGTACCTTACCTACCTATTGATAGGATGGGTAAGCTACTATTTCCCAAAGCAAGTAAGGAGATGGTGGTGTCCCAGGCAGGATTTACATCTCCAGACAGCCAGATAGCCTTTGGGAAGGAAGGCAGGAAACGCCCACGGGAAGAATGGGAGAATGTCGTGTTGGAATTGTTACCGTCTATGCCAGCTCTACAGCCATCGACATCAACATCTTAACCTTCTACCACTTTATTAGATGGAATGGACCAATTATGGACCAAAGTGATTAATCTAATAGAAAACTTTCGCAAACAAAACAAAAAGCAGGAAGCGAAATGCAAGATAGAGCCTAGTAAAGCTCCACTTGTCGCTCCCCAAGGGCCATACAAACGACCCATAGATCAAGACCTTCGGACATGTTCGAAAACCAATCCCTGGAGGTTTGCGGAGCTGATGCCGATTTCAAATGACAAACTCTACATCTCGGAGAAGATGAATGCTTTTCCTTTGGACAAACTCTAGTTTTGGCCAAACTCTGACGCTTTCCCTAATTGTTTCGTTCGACTGAAGTATGAACCAATGTCAAGAAAAGGAACGGAATCGAAGGAGGTCATGATTCTCGACCATGATAAGGCACCGACTATCCTGTCAAGTAACCGGAAAAAGGCAGATTACTCGGTGTCGAAGGTATTCAATCTAGGTAACTGGCGCCATTCCTTTCTTACTCCTGCTTCAGTTTCATTTCCCTTTATTGGGAAGGCATATAAATCTGTTGCCAAGGCAGTGGAGGCAGGTAGACCATGTCCTGTACTTGAGGAGTGCAAGCCTCTTTCACTAGTCTTTCCCAGACAGGAGAAGGACTGGAAGGAAGCCCACTTAACCTTTTCAGTAGGAAGACTAGATGCGAATGTCGCCAGCCAACAGTATAACGATAATATCCTTAAATTATCGGAGTTTCTCTTGTATAATGAACAAGAGACAAAGGAGAGACTTGCAGCCTCCCTATCCCTACGAAACTACATAGAGTTGTGTTCAACACATCAAGATACCCCAGACATGCTCATGGTCATAGCAAAAATACATATGGCTACCTTAGTAAAAGACCTTTATGCCTTTATGAAGGCTAGCGGAGCATGTAGGGAGTTTGTGTTTGCTGCTGCAGCAGGGAAACATGAAACATCTGGGGTAAAGACCTCTTCCTAGACGAGGTAGTTAGAAAAGTGATTAAGAACACTTCCATGGAGAACATAGGACTTCTCCAAAAGTGGGGCATCCTTTCAAAAAGAAAGTCTTCCAGGGTTGTGGGTCCCCAAACTAAAAGGGAGACGGAAATGTCTGGAAATATATATCGGGGTGTTCATCAACATCCCGCAGTTACAGTAACCGCGGTGCCACAGCCAGGTGGTCAAAGATATAAACCTACTGATCATTCGAAGCATAGAGATGCTTCTGGTAGGAGGGAGGTTCCTTTAGGATCGCTGAACCTTCGATCCTTGGGTCCAAGGCCTAATCAAGATGGAAATAAGATGGGAGGTAGAAATGTCTCCACTATCATTTCCTAAACTCTTCTTACAATCAAAAACCCTCCTGTAGGAGTATACCTGAGAGCTCTAGAGCATACAGGTGGTCAGAAAACTTTAGTCCATCGAATTCCAGGGAAGGCTGTTTGGTGTTCACGAGAAAGACTCAAGAAGACTCAGAGCCATTCTGAACTTGTCACCACTCAATAAGTTCAAATAAAACAGCAAGTTCAGAATGTTATTCCTTCTGAACATAAGGAAGATACTTGTCGGACTAGACACAGTCCTAAATATCTTCACAGGTTTGTCAGACACATTTATGCAAAAACCAAGCCTAGAAGAAGTTCAGGCAACAATGTACCTGAATGAGAGGCAGGGGTGGGCATCTCCGGATGTGGCTGGTCTATGAACATCAAAGTAAATGATCCGGTTCCCGGAACATCGCGGATGCAAGATAAGTTTCAAGAAGTCTCGATTCTCTCCAGCTCAAAGATTTCAATGGCTAAAAATCCATTGAAGCCTTTGTTCACACAAACTCTCCTTTCCCTTGGGAATGTAAAAGGAGATTGCAAGGTCGGTCAAGAGACTCTGGTAATTAGTCCGATTTCCAAGATGCTAACAAGGAGGAGCTCTGAACTCTCTCCAGTTCGCAATAGAGATAGACCCAGTGCCATGAGCACTGCTGAAAGATGCGTTAAGAGTCTGGAGAAGATACGCATCAAACGCTTGAAGAGATCTAAAAAGACCGATATCGGTCCTTCTTTAACTGCCTCCCACGCAAAGGTTAAAGACCGAAAGTCCCAAGACCAAGTTGGTACTGTCATGAGTGGATAAACTCTCTCCATGCATATTAGACTGATCTGGGACACTGAAGCGGTAATGAGATGTTGTAATCGACAATGCTAGAGAACGTCTCGTACAGTCCAGGTGACGTTATCCATCCCTTCATTAAAGGGATGGCACCTTTCAACAGTTCATGTACAATTGATCCGCAATGTGACAGTGGATGCTCTACTTGAGCTCAAGCCAATAGAATTAGAATGGTCCACGGAGGCAGACCTATTCTCTCCAAGATGGGAACAAGTCCCTGAACTGAGGATCGACCTCTTCATCACGAGCGTCTTCAAGAAACTACCTCGATATGTAGCCCCATACGAAGATCCTCTAGTGGAGATAACAGACATTATGTCTCTGTTATGGAAGGGATGGACTCTAGATTTCCTGTTCATCCCATCCAATCACCTGCTGAAGGTTCTCAAGATGCTGAGAGCCTTCCAGGGAGGAGTAGCTCCGTTAGCTCCCAAGTAGCCCAATAGCAATCGGTTCTCTTTGGTGAAGGAACTGAGGCTGAGGTTGGCCCTAGTTCTGAACCCAAGACTATTTCAGAAGGTTCAGAAGTTAATTGCCTTCGATTTATCACAGAGAACCCCAACTCTTCATTTCATGATTTTCTTGCCCTAGCGGTTAGGAAAAGATTTGGGATATCAGAAGGGAAATAGAATTCCTAGAAGAATTCAAGACTAAGTCAACTAGTAGACAATATGAGTCTTCTTGGAAAAAGTGGGTTGATTTTTTAAAAGAAAAAGTACCGAAAGAAATTTCAATGAACTTCTGTCTATCCTTCTTTGTCCACTTTCATAATCAAGGTCTGGCAGTCAACATGATAACTACGTACAAGTCAGTCTTGACTAGACCTTTTCTATATGCCTTTCAAGTGGATCTGGCGAATGAAATCTTTAACAAGATCCCGAAGGCATGTGCAAGGCTTAGGCTTGCAGCACCACCAAAGCTCATCTCTTGGTCTTTGGCCAAGGTCCTACATTATGCCTCATCTGTGAACAATAAAGACTGTTCCCTTAAGGATCTAACCCAAAAGGTTATGTTTCCGTTCGCTAGAGCCTCCGGGGCTAGAGTTAGTGAAAGAGTGGCCCTATCTAGACATGAGGGCTACATTCAGTTCACAGAGGTGGGAGAACTTAATCTCTTCCCTGATCCAACCTTTCTTGCAAAGAATGAGCTACCCACTAAAAGGTGGGGTCCCTGGAGAATTTGCCCTCTGAAGGAAGATGTCTCTCTATTTCCTGTAGAGTGTCTAAAGGTCTATCTTCATAGAACATCAGACTTCAGAGGAGGATAGCTCTTTAAAGGAGAAAGCTCCAGATCAGACTTATCCCTAAACAACTGAGGGTGAAGCTCACCTAATTTATTCGTAGAGCAGATCCTGACAGTAATCCTGCAGGTCATCACTGAATTTCTTTCAGTATAAGGACTTTGAGCGTTTTCGTTCAAACACCAGATGGAAATCATCCAGAGTGTTTTTCAAACACTATACGAAACATATCCATGAACTAAAGCACTCTATATTAGCGGCAGGTAGCGTATTAAAACCTGCCCCGCCCATTGAGATACTACCACTAGAGAGGTAGTGGATCCTTTGACTAGCCACACAGTAATGCATTGGATCCCTCTCTCTGGTCACGGCTTATTTTTTCTTTGCCTACACTTACAAAAAAATAGTCTGGCCTATTCTTTACATGTTGTTGTCTTTCCTCATACACCTGATAACAATGAGATACTTAACACTTCTTCACCCAAGGGGTAAATTACTGTACTGCAATTTGTTCAGTGTTCTTTCCTCTTGGTAATGGCAGAAGAGACTCTTTAGCAATGGTAAGCAGCTCTTCTAGGAGAAGGGCACTCCAATATTAAACCATTGTTCTCTAGTCTTGGGTAGTGCCATAGCCTCTGTACCATTGTCTTCCACTGTCTTGGGTTAGAGCTCTCTTGCTTTAGGGTACACTCGGGTACACTATTCTATCTTACTATTATTCTTTTTCTTCCTCTTGTTTTTTTTTTTTTTAAATGGTGTGTTTGGCAGGCTTAATAGAAGGGCTATGGATGACTGGTTGGTTATCAAGCGGTTGACTTTTCCTTTTTCTGATTCTTTTTCTTCTCAAAACCATCGTTACTGTCCTCCCTTCAGTTGAAGTGGCTATCCTGGAGGGTATTTAACCTTGCATGGTGTATCAGCTCCTCCAGGTTCACAAGTTTTTCTGACTTTTTACTATAGTCTATGAGTAGCATCAATCACTTTATTTATAAATAAGTACATACTATTTTTATTATAATTCTTGTTAATATAGTTCTTAAGTATGATGTCTATTTTTTATTTCTATTAATTCTCATGTTGTCTGGAGACATTGAGCGAAATCCGGGACCAGTACATCCTAGATTTCGTCAATGTCGTCTTCTGTATTGCAATATTCATAGTCTTCATGCAAATATCCAAGACCTTACAGTTGCGTCAAAACAGTATGATATTCTTTTGTGCTCAGAAACTTTGGTTTCTAATATGAGGCACTCATCCTTTTAACGGGTTTTAAGAAGCCATTAATGTTGAAACGTGATGCCATCCCTAGGGCCAGGGGAATGGCGGTGTATATTAGGATCGAATATCCTGCTTCTCATAAGTCCCGCAATCAATGTGGATGTCATGAGATTCAGGTTATAAAAGTTTGTGACAGGCATAACAACTTTTATTTATGTTCGATCTACCAGAATCCAGACATGGATGATTCTATCTTCGATTGTCTTCTTACCATTATGGCTAAGATACAAGAAGATGATAGAAAGGCTTCTTTTGTCTTTGTTGGTGATATTAATGCTCATCATAGGGAGTGGTTAAGTTCTATCTTTCCAACCAACTGCTATGGGTTAAGAGCTTTAGACTTTGCCTCTGAATCAGGCTGTGAACAAACCATAAATGAAGCTACTCACAGGTCAGGTAATTGCATGGACCTCATATACACTGACTCCCTTGCCGTTATAACTACTAAGGTTGGTTCTCCAGTCGGGACATTTGATCATGCTTTAATATCATTAGTAGTGAAGACTGAGCAGCCTGTCCTTGATATATCATACTGCTGTAAAAGTTATGTGAAATCCCAAGCAGACTGGAATGGTATTTTGCATGATCTTTTGTGCTTGAATTGATCACAATTATATAGTAGTGTAGACCTTGTTGTCCCTTTGAATAAGAATCTAGTCAACATAATTGATAGGCGTATCCCTTCTTGTGTGCTAAGGTAGGACAAACCACGGTCCAGAGATGATTGTAGATGTGGTTATTTGGAGAAGCAGGAGGCCTATTACCTTTGGAAGGGTAACAGATTAGATTTGACCTGGAACAACTATACTCAGCTTCGAGTTTTTGCTCAGAGAGTTTATGCATCAACTGAAAAGGAGTACAATTTAACCATAAAATAAACCCTTTCTGGCACAGCTCATGAACATAAATTGTGGACTACCCTTAAATCTGCACTCTTTGGTGCAGATGCAACAGTTCCTCCTTTACTTAAACCAGATGGCTCAGTCACTCACTGTCCAAATGAAAAGGCAACCCTGATGTTTTTGGCAGAAACAGAGTAACGAAAAACTTGAACTTCCTCATTCCTGTTTTCCTTAGGCTAAACTAACTTGTTTAGCTCTCCGATCTTGTGATATTAAAGCTCTGTTGCTGGACCTTGATGCTTATGGAGGTGTACACCCAAATGGTATTTTTTCTTTGTTTTTTTATGAAGACAGCAGATTTAGCTTTAATGTTATCTGTTATTTTGTGCAAGTTAGCAAGAAGAGGAGCTTTTAGCACTTGTTGAAAGAATTGGTAATGTTACTCCTTTATGTAAATGTGTTTGTTGTAGCTCAAGTTCCATTGATTACCACCCAATTTCCATAACTCCCATATTATCTAAAGTTTTTAAACGTCTTCTGGCAAAACGTCTTAATAGGTTTGCTGAAGGTAATCATCTACTCCCTAGTTTGCAATTTGGTTTCCGTAAAGGCCTTGGAGCATGTGATACCTTTCTTACAATCTCCAATGTTGTACAGAAATCCCTCGATTGTGGTCAGGAAGTTCGTATGATTGGCCTTGATTTTAGTGTTGCCTTTGACCATGTTAATCCTTGTTTTCAAACGGAAACAGTAGGGAGTGGGTGGGTCGTTTATTATCATTATTATTGATTTTTTTTTATGTAATAGATCTCAAAGATTTGCTGTTGATGGGCACCATAGTGAGTATAGGAATATGATAAGCGGTGTTCCAGAGGGTAGTGTTCTTGGCTCATTACTTTTCATACTATATACACTTGACACGTGGATTGGCATAGAAAACAAGCTTGTTGCTCATGCAGATGATGCTATTCTCTTTGCATCAATTCCATCCCCTGAATGTAGATCTGGGGTTGGGGAATCCCTTAATAGAGATTTAACTAACATTAGTGCATGGTACAAATTATGGGGTATGAAGTTGAATCCTAACAAAACTCAAAGTATGATTGAAAGTAGGTCAACGACGTTGGCTCCTCAACATCCAGATCTCAGTATTGATATTGTTTCTTTAGATTTTCATGACTCTTTTAAAATTCTAGGTGTGATTCTCGACAGCATATTTACTTTTGAGAAACATATTAGGTCTGTGTCTTCATCAATTGCACAAAAAATTGGCTTATTGAGAAAGTCTTAAAAGATTTTCGGTGATAAATCTATTCTGAAGAAGTGTTTTAATTCTTTCATTCTACCTTGTTTTGAGTAGTGTTCTCCGTCTGGTGTTCAGCTGCTGATTCTCATCTTAAAAACTTACGGTGTATTAAATTTCTTATTCCTGATCTAGATATTAATCTTTGGCACTGTCGTTCAATTAGTTCATTATGCATGTTGCATAAGATTTTTTATAACTCTGACCATTCTTTACATTCATATCTCCCAGGACAATTCTATCCGGTTCGTAATACTAGGCAGGCAGTTAATTCCAATAGCCAGGACTTCTACATCATGAGGCTCAATACTACACTGCATTCTAGAAGTTTTATTCCAGCTGTTTCAAATTATGGAATGATACTCCTAATCGGGTAGTTGAATCAGTAGAACTTTGAAAGTTCAAAGTTGGAGCAAATGATTTTATGTTGACCAGGCTGACATTAGTCTTTTTATTGTTTATATATGACATATCTGTTTTTGACGTTGTTAAAAGTTTATATAGGGCATACCTGTTTTGATGTTGTTCCTGTTTTTAGAATAATATTGTTCATTTATTCTCCTCATTTATTTATTCCCTTATTTCCTTTCCCTGTTGGAGCCCTTGGGCTTAAAGCATCTTGCTTTTCCAACTAGGGTTGTAGCTTGGCTAGTGATAATAATAATAATAATAATAATAGTAACAATAATAATAATAATTATGATAATAATAATAATAATAATAATCAGTTAATTAATTGGGACCTTGAACGTCCTCGCTTATATACAGGATGGGGATCATCCAGAGTGTTCAACAAACACCATGCTAATCAGGTCCATGAACTGAAACATTATGTGGTGGCGGTGGGTAGTATATCTAAACCTGCCGTCTAATTCTGGGATGAACAGCTAATTGATTGGGACTGTCAGTTAAAGGGAGAACGGGTCATCACTATTATTATGACCTCCTTTGAATGAATGTTACCATGGTAACGCTAACTCTGTTGAAAAATCCCCAGTGTGGAATTATACAGATAGCACTAGTGCCGTGTGTACATAGTAGCCTACACAGTGTCGACAGAAGGTAACCGGTACAGAAATTACGAATATAAATTTTATCATAAAACTTTTCTTCAATCTGAGAGTGCCACTCATCATTCCTTTCCTTCCAAGAAAGAAATATAATTTCTGTGTATGTTACAGGTGTAATTCCGTTATCATACTACATTCGTTTTACTTGTTAATTCATTTAGTTATTTATTAGAAATAAATGTCTATTAGAATGTAATTGCGTCCTATTTCACCCGACAATTGCATATTTAAAATGCCAGAGTTCTTTCACTTACTGAAGTATGTATTCTTTATATAATTGTATACTTGCAAACAATGTATATAAGAGACACTTATATAAATTCGGCAATATATACAAACTATGAGACTATTTGTATATTCAGTGTATACTTATGTTTTTTCATACAATATATGCTAACCTTGAGGCCCCTTTTTCTACTGTCTAAAATGACTCTTCCCTGTAGGGGGCAGGAAGCACTAACTTCTTTTATAATTAGTGATGATGACGGATAACTGTAACGTCATTTGTCTCAAATGGTCCAAATGACCATAGAAATGTTGAAACTAAAAACCAAATATTATACAAACAAACTCGTTCCGAGTGATAAATTCACGCTATCTGTATCAAGGCCGTCATCATTTCCCTTTTTTCTGTGAGTGTTGTTTTATTCCGCTATGCTGACAGTCCTTGTTCCGTCTTTATCAGGCGTAAACTTTACATCCTTGGCCAATGTTGTAAACTTGAAACATTTGCATATACAATTATTCAACAAACAAGAGATATACAAAAAACGAAACGCAAATAAAAGAATAAAAATAACGACCAGTTTCATAGAGCGGGATATTTGTAGTTGAAAAGAGAGAAAAAAAAAGCAAAAAAAAAACAATAGGTGTTCTTATGTAGGCTTTGACTTTATTTTTTTTTTTGCATTCATTATTGATATAAACTCATTCCTATATAGACTACTGACTACCCCCCGCATTAAAGACATTCCACCTGGAAAATGGTATAGAATAAAAGATGCATTTACTTAGGGAATTGACAACACTTTTCACTTCTGCTATCCCTGCAGTCAAATGGATTTTGGCACTATTATTGGCTCGCCAGTCCCTCTTGTTTTCTTATTATTTTGTTTTTATAATCTCTGCCTGCTCGATGAAAAAAGCTTTTTCCCAACGGAATTTGACAATGATGGATATGTATTTGTACTAAAATACTCTGAGTGCCATCTAAAATATATATATATATATATATATATATATATATATATATATATATATATATATATATATATATATATATATATATATATATATATATATATATATATATATAAAAGAGAGAGAGAGAGAGAGAGAGAGAGAGAGAGAGAGAGAGAGAGAGAGAGAGAGAGAGAGAGAGAGAGAGACTCCATCTCACCTGCAGCCAATGCTTTGAGCTCTATTAAGGTTATCTCATAAACCCTCTTCCAAGAATACTCCTTGAAGGGGGATGATATAAGACAGACGGTGTGCTTGGATGGGTTTTCCAATCCTTTAAGCTCTAAGGCCCCAGATGAAGTTATAGTCAAAGGTAGAAAAATCAATAAAGAAAATCTGCAAGAGAACAATTAGTCAGGGAAGCCCTATCTATCCTATTGGTAGCTAGATACTGGCCTACACAAATTGCAGCTGGGGAGCCTCCTTACGGCTTAACAAGAACAAAGTTGGCGGAGCAATCAATTCCTGTAGGTAGGGATATTTTTAGGGATGTAAGTAAAAGGCTATACAACTTGCCTGGATGGGTTGTCCAATCCTTTAAGCCCTAAGGCACCAGACAAAGTTATAGTTAAAGGTAAAAAAACTAATAAAAAAATCTGCAAGAGAATACTTAGTCAGGGAAGCCCTATCTATCCTATTTGTAGCTAGATACTGGCCTACACAAATTGCAGCTGGGGAGCCTCCTTACAGCTTAACAAGCACAAAGTTGGCGCAGTAATCAATTCCTGCAGGTAGGGATGTTTTTAGGTATGTAAGTAAAAGGCTATACAACCTATTTTTATTGAAACTATTTTATTTTTTTTTAAGTCCTGGCTTATTTACGCCAGGGTAACAAGGTCCTATTCCTTCTCTCCTATATCCCATTATTAAAAGAAAATATATAAGCCAAATTTTATTAAAAATATATACAATAACAGAAAAACAGTAAAAAATATAAACACAGTTACAAGTAAAAACTGGAAATAAAATAGAATTAATCAAGAGAAAAGTATCTTATAATTATATATAAAGTAAATCAAGTTCAAAATGAGGCTCCTTTAAAATTTCGTCTTAGGGGAAAAGAAGTTTTCATAAATAATTTTTGTTTACAGCCCTTTGAGTTGTGAGGACCGAAGCTCATTCACGATTTCTTTGTCGTCCCTGAGTTGGGTATTACGGGGATAGATGGCATATTTGGTTCAGATGCGATATGGGTATTAGGTTTAAATGTACTTTCGTGTCCTGAGGGGTTGACTGTAACCATGAGGGATCATATCCTACCCAAAGGAGGGATAGTTACATCAGTAGCTCCCGTAATAAAACCTGTTTTTAACATCACTGATAAGTGGGACCGTTGACTTTCCCGAGAAGTTTGTATAGACCCTTATGTTGCTATGGTGATTGAACTTGATGTGTGTAACAAAGAATTAAAGGAAGGGCTTGGTGTTCATACGCCCTATATAGACTTCGAAGGGAACTTGTTGCACGACTCAATAGTGCAGATCAAGGAAGGGAAAATAAGGTTATTATTCCATAAGTTTGCATCAGTACCAGTGTTACTTAAAGTGAATCCGCTAATTGCGTGTGTTGAAATTAATGTTGATTTAGTGTTTAATGAAGCCTTTCAGCAAAGTGCCTCATCAGATCACGCATGCACATTAAAAGATTTGGGATATGGTTTAACACCTGCTCAATTTCATTTTTATGTTGCTGAGTTTTTAGAAGAATATCAAAATGTGTTTGTATAAGAGGAAGAACCTCTGTGTTACTGTGACTTTATGCCTTCCAACATAGATATGGGAGACAATTTGCCAGTCATAATGTACTCCTATAGAGTACCCTTTGCATATCAGACTAAAAATAAATAGATAGTTAGCAGAGATGAAAGAGAATGGAATAATCTTGGTTATGATTCTCCCTGGCGATCTCCCATTGTTGTCGTAAAAAAAAGTCTGGCCCTTTACGCATATGTTTAGATTACCATAAATCATTTAGTGTAACGAAAGGTGAATTATTTCCTTGGCCATCAATAGAAGAAATTTTGTGTGAAATCAGGAATAACACATTTTTTTTTTCGACGTATGTCCTTGAACCTGGTTATCACTAAATAACACTTGATCTCAAGACTAGAGAGAAAACCGCATTTTTTGCTGGCGACTCATTGTACTACTTTAATACCTTGCCATTTAGGTTAAATAGTGTACCCGCATATTTTTCACGAATAATGATGAGCGTATTTTCTGGGTTGGTAGGCAATGAAGTATTAATATACCTTGATTACATAATAATTTTAGGAAATACTGTGGGAGAACATATGGCTAATTTGTTAAAGTTCTCGAAACATTGAGACGTCATAATTTGAAGGCCAACCTACCAAAGTGTCAGCTGTTCCAGCCGTAGGTGCAATTTCTAGGTCACATATGAAATAACAAGGGCGTAAGCCCGATTGTAGATGAAATAGAAAAGATTCAAACTTATCTTCGACCTCAAACCCCTAAGCAAGTTACTTCATTTTTGGGGTTAGCCTCTTATTACAGATGATTTATTAAACATTTTGGGAAAATCTCGCTACCCTTAGATAAACTTGGAAGAACAGAGAATTTTGAATGGAACCGAGGACATGAAGATGCATTCGAAAAGTTGGAACCAGCTTTGTCTGAATGTAGTTTTTTAGTCATTCCCAAATTTGATCGTGAGTCCTACGTGACATGCGATGCTAGCGATGTCGCCATTGTGGGAGTAATAGTACAGCTGGATTATGATGGAATATTCCGCCCGGTAGCGTTCACTTCGTGAGCCCGGAAACCCGTTACTCGGTGTTAGACAAAGAGGCACTGGCCATTAAATGGGTATTAAAAAGGAATCGTTACTTTTCTGTTGGGACATAGAATTTATATTAAATCTGATCAAAAACCCTTAATATATATTTTCAAGAAATTAGATTTGTCAAGTCGTCAGGCTAGATTGTTGGAAGCATTACTAGAGTTTGATATCGTTGGAATCGAATATATCCCTGGACGAATTAATGTAGTAGCGGATGCCTTATCTCGTTCTGTGGCCGCTATAACGAGGTCGATGAGTACGTCGCAGGCTGTGCGGGGAGGCAAGCAGACGGTACTTAATGACCATCCAGTTGGGAGAGACGTCAGCTGATCGGACATGGGGTGGGAGAAAGTGTGTGTCGGCCCGGTGAAAGAATGAATGAAGCGAATGCTCGTATGAATGAACCTGTCCTTGAAACTCACGACATCCGTTATGATGATTGTGATTGGGATGTAACACCACTAATGAAGGTACACAATGAAGATCCTGTATGGGGTAGAGTTGAGGCTTATATTAGAGTGGAAAAAAAGAATTTCCTACTGACGTCCCGCTTCCACCTAATAGATTTGTAATTAAAGATGATGTTTTGTATGTCACTGATTTGAAACGAAACTAGTTAGTTTATCGAACTGTATTGCCCACTCCTTTCATAAGTAAGGCCATGGCATAATCGCATTCGTCGCCATTATCCGGTCACGTGAGCGTAGTGAAAACACTCAGAAAGAGCCACTGACCATATTTATTGGAAAGGCTTGAAAAAACAAAAGGGAGATATATAGACTCGTGTCACCTTTGTCATCCGTTTCGATCCCATAGATTAAATGTTCCTCCCGCACGAGTCTGGCCTTTAGTTAAAGAGAAATGGCAACGTGTGCATGTTTATTTATTAGGTCTATTGCCTGTTTCACACGCAAGACGTGAATATGTTTTCGTTCTAGTAGATGCGCGAACTAGATATACGTTCGTGCAACCTTTGGTTGACAATACTACACAGAAAGTTGCAAGAGCTCTTAGAGCTTTCATTCAAATATTCAGTACTTCTAAAGAAATTGTATCAGATCACGGAACCAGATTTGTAAATTAAGTATTCAGTCAAATACCTGAATTGTAGGGCATTAAGCATTCTCCCATTTTTTGCGTATAGGTCTAGTTTAAATATGTTGGTCGAGTGTTAGAATCGAATTTTAATTAGTATGCTTAAATACTAACCCAAATATATGGTCGGACATGTTGTCTACAGCTCAGTTTGACCTAAACACAGGCTATAATGAGAGTATTGGTGGCACGCCTTATTATTTAGTTTTCGGTCAAGGTCCAAATTTGCCATATGATTTTTTCACGAAAAAAGAGAAACTACATGTGTATAACATAGATGATTTTCAAACTTATGTTGCCAATGTAAATAAGAGGGCTTTTGAAATTACAAATAAGTTTTTAAACATACCCTAAGAGAGGAATATTCGTAGTAACAACAGGGGATTTGAAATTCAGATTGATGATCATGTGTATATAAAATGGCTTCATGATAAAGAGCATAATCAGCTTTTATTTAAGCATCCCGGGTGATCCATATTAATCATGATAAAATAACTGTTAAGAGTATTGTGAAACGTAATGTACATGAAGTTCATGCTTCGATAGGTAAGATAGTGTCAGAAAACGAGATGACGAGTTCAGACAATCGTAATGTGTCAGCAATTTACCCTGTTTGGGATTCTAATAACGGATCAGCTGATGAGTTGCAAAATATGGCCCAAGCTCCCTTTTCTGAGACAGATTTGACTGCTCTTTAAAGGGCAATGAGCCTTGATTTGGCTTTAGTTAGCCAGGATTTAGCAATAGAGTTAGGTTAAATAGTTCACAATGGAAAGTATTGTTTTTTTTTTTTTTTTTTTTTTTTTTTTTCTTTTCAGCAGTATGATGCTAACTGCTTGCGTGTGTAGGAACAGTGAAGTGGGAATACGCAAGGGCGTAGTCTTTGATAAAAGATGAAGGTTGTCTTTCAAGACTGATGTTCATGTTTTGTTAATTAGTTATGATCCTGTGAAAGTTGCGAGTCCACTTGTTACGATTCTGGGTCAAATAAAAAAGTTAGAAAGTCAATTGAAGCAGGTTAAAGATGTTGCTGTAGTTAAATTAAACGCGATTCTTGATAACGTAAAAAGAGCAGCCCACGTTAAGTCACTGGATACTTTCGAAGAATTCGAGACTTCAAAAGGGAATAGAAAGAAACATACAGGTAATTAGATAGGTGAATTGATTGGAGGTTGGACTGGACTAATTACACGTTCGGAACTCGATCAATTAGAGAGGGCTCTCACCCAAGAATCACAGAATTCATACAATATTATAAACAAAGTAATATCCTATACACATATTGTAGATGAGAAAATGAAGACCGTTTCTGTAGCAGTAACTAAAGGGCAAGAGGCATTGAGAGTGTTGGAGAATAGGATCAATAATTTCGGAGAGATATAATTAATGTAGAACATTCTACATAATTTGCTTTTGTAGCTAGTGAGCTAACTTTACACTGAGGAACCGTGGTGAGCCAGACACAACAACTGGCAACCACGGGGACAATCACGTCTGACATATTGCCTCCAGGGGAGTTTTTAAGGATAATTAAGAAAATTCATGCGACTGTGCCCACGTTTATTCCACCTGTAAAGAATAATATGTCGGAGTTTTATCGAATGTCATCTGTGACTGTTACCAAGTTAAAGGGGAAGTTATATATTTCCGAAGAGATACCTGTTAAGAATGATTCAGATTTTCGTTTGTATGAAGTAAAATCAATGTGGATACAGAAAGAAACAAAGGAATTTACAACCCGGGTATCAATTAGTCAGCCATACTTTGCTGTTAATAATAGAGACACTAGGGCGGTGTCGTTGCCTAATTTAGAAAAGTGTAAGATAGGGAAACCTCATGTGTTGTGTGAACATGTGTATGTACTTTTTGCGCCTTACGCACGATTTTGTTTGTTTGATGTATATTAGGAAGAGCCTAGTTTTCTACATAGCTGTAGGTCTGAGGTAAAAGCTGACTTTGAGAGGGAAATAGTTAACTTAGGACATCATTGGATTGTGTCTGTGAGACGAGAGTCAAAGTACCAGTTGATGTGTGACTCAGGGGATGAGGTTAAGGTGTTGACCTCAGGGCTCACTCTTTTGATGCATCAGAGTGAATGCTCTGTCCAAGGGGACGGGACCGTCTACCCGGCCAGAGCGAACGATTGACAGTCAGAGACACTTCTGTAGTGAATGCTTCTGTCATTATGCCAGGTGTGAATATGTCTGACGTGTTAGTTGACCTTAACTTGACTCGATTAGGAACCATGTCCCTAGACCACATTCCTTTTTTTAGCCAGTTTGTGAATTTGAAAACATCACATAGGCACCTGAGTTTAGGATCATATTTAGGTAGTATATGTGTTTTTTTTTTTTTTTTTTTTGCCCTCCTGATTGGACTGGGCACTTGTTGTAGGCCGATAGTATGTGGTCTTGCCTGTCTCCGATGCCGGAGGGCAGAGTGGGTCAGATCAATCATGCTGACGGATCCTCTGCCGGTAGGGTAAACTTTGACTTTAGAACAGAATGTTTCAAGGAGGACCGCCCGCCAGGTACTCCATGAAGGAGGAGGTCCGGGGAGCATGCACACACAAAGAGGGGCTCTGGGAAGTCTGAATGAACCCTCAGGTGTACCGTTGAACGTACGTCCCTGTCTGGGTGTGAAAGTGTAACGCACCATTTGATGTCGCCTGTAGGATTAGTGTGAACACATCTGTTTTTTCTTTTTTGCTCTTATGTACTTGTATTTTGATTTGTAACCACTTTCCTAGTGTGATATAGCTATATGAAAATATTATGACTAATAATATTTATGATAATTTTTCTTTCTATGTACGAGGGCCATTATGCATGTGTTTTATATGTTTATTTTTACTAATGATTTCTCTCTGGATATGTGTTTTTCTTTTTCATGGAGATTGGTTTGAATTTATGTACTGTAATATTTTGTCAACTGTTATTATTCCATGTCTCCAATTACAGAATCTTTGGCGGAGTGAGAGACCAAGATATGCAATACCTACCCTGTGATCTGAGAATACCAAATTGTCGCTTAGGCAAGCTTGAGGATTGAAATCCTGAGTTGAGTATTCATATATGATTTGTCTTAATGATGGAAGTCTCTGTTTCAGATTTTGTTTGCTAATATGTAACCTTCAGACATCTTGATTCTTAGTTTTTGATTGCCCATATTTATCAATATGTATTGTTCTTCAAAGTTACTTACTATGGATTTTTATTATACCCAATTACCTTTTTTGGTATTTTTTTCCTCGGTTTTTAACTACCCATATTTACTCATAATTACCCATATTTACCCATATATATTGTTTTTCAAAGTTATTTGCTACATTTCTTGTTCTTTTTGAGTATATAACCTTTTGGTATATGATTTTTGATTATATAACTTTTGTGTATATATCTTTGAGTATTTAGTTCCTGATTTTCAGTTATTCATGTTATGTATCTTATGTATTCATATTGGTACAGTTCCTATATTCTCACGATAAAAAGCACAACCTACTATTATGATACATGTGAATTTGATTTGTTCAGACTTTGTAGATTGTTGCTATTTGTTTTCCTTTTATGAGAATTTGGGCCTATGTGTACTCAAAGCGAACTGCAGCAGAACAGTCACGTTTGGGTTTTTTTTTTTTTTTTTTTTTGTATTAGTATCAAGTAGAGTAAGCTATGCTTTTGACACTCAGACGTTGTTGGGGCTTGAATTGAATGTAAGATTTGTAGCAACTTTTTTTTTTTCTTTTTGAACCTACCACAGTTCCAGGAGAAACTGCAACATGGTAAGGGGGGATTTGTTAAATACATCATAATATTGAAACCGTTGGGGTCATGCTGATTACCTCTTCTGCTGCCTTCGCTTGAGAAGAGACTAGAGTCAGTTCCGATAGGCGCTGACAGGCTATTGGCGTCTCATATATGATGACTAGGTCCTTTTTCTGTCTCCAACTTTGACGTTGCTGGTAAGGTGGGGTGAGGCTGCAGCCAGGAGACCGGTGTGAACTGCTCTTATTTCGAAGAGGGGACCCATACCCAGGACGCCCTAGGCAAGATGGCACCAACCCCATGACACCCATGGATCATGCCTTCATTTTGCATACAGCCACGGTTAAGGGCTAACGTCCTTCTGTTTGTGCCCGGGGTACAAAAGCTAAGCCATTTATACTTGTATTTTTCAATGTAAAGTAACGTAACCAGTCTACCAGCTGTACTCTCGGCCCTAACATAGATGTGTATTAAATATTTGTAAGAGCACTCATTTAGTAGTCAGTTAGAAGAATTAAATCTGTAAAGACTTTTTATATTGCTACCATCAATAATTGACTCAAGGAAAATTAAACCAAGTGCTCAATTACAGTGTAATGACTTTTTGTTCATATATACTTAAAGTTGAAAGAACGTCGTCGCATCTGTCTCATCCCGTTTCCTAAATTATATTTTTGAAAGTAATTTTCCCGTGATTTGGGACAACACCTATCTCACTAAAGTGATATATAGTATGATTCTTATATGAGATTCCAGGCCATTGTCTGATTTGCTTTTTTCGATCTTTCAGTATACGGTAATTTTAAAGACCCTGTATTGGAGATCATTGTTCCTAAATACTTAAATGATTCTACCTTACTAATCCTTTCTCCTTTCAATGATATATCATCTTCCACTATATACTCCATTCTCACAATCTTTGTCTTTCTTCTATTTATCTTCAGCCCTACCTTGTGTGATATTTATTGCATTCTGGTAAGCAAGCATTGAGAAACCTATGCTGGCAGCAGGTAGTGTATTAAAACCTACCCCCTAATTACTGTGGCAAACAGTTAATAGCTTGGGACCTCACATGTCATCGCACATGTACTGGGTGAGAATTATCCAGAGTGTTCTACAAACACTTCGCTAAGCAAGTCCATGTTTTGAAGCAGTATGTGGTGACGTCAGGTAGAATACTTAACCTGCTGTCTAATTCTACGATGAACAGCTAATTGACTGGGACTGTCAATTAAAGGGAGAAGCGGTCACCCTTCTCAGGTGTGACCTCTCTTGTTTAAGTGTTATCATGCTATGTTCAAAATCCCAGGTGTGGAATTATACATATAGCACTAGTGCTGGTGTACGTAGTACACAGTGCAGATAGAATTAAGCAGTACAGGAATTATGAAGAGAAATTGTTTCATAAATTTTCTTCAGTCTGAGAATGGCACTCATCATTTCTTCCTTTTAAGAAAGAAATATAGTCTCTGTGCTCGTTACAGGTATATTCCTATTGTCATACTACATTCCTTTTACTAACCATATCTTTTAGTCTTTTATTAGGAATAAATGTCTATTAGAATGTAGGAAGTCCTCTTTCACCAGACAATTGTATGTATACATGCCAGAGTTCTTCGACTTACCAAAGTAAGTATTCCTCATATAATTGTATGCTCACAAATAATAGATATAAGAGACACTGATGTTAATACAGTAAATATACGACTATGAGACTATTTGTATATTAAGTGTATCCTTACGTTTGGTCATAAAAAAATATGTTAACCTCGATACCCCTTTTCTACTGTCTAGATGACTCTTCCCTGTAGGAGGCAGGAAGCATTAACATTGTTTATGATTATTGATGATGACGAATAACAGTGACGTCACTTGTTTTAATTGGTTCCCATGACCATAGAAAAGGTTGCTATAAGATAAAGGCACTGATGAAAATCCACAGATACACTAATGCTCTGGTATGCTTCCATCAGGATGACATGGCTTAAGCCCAAAAAAACAGATTTTGAGCGAAGTGAAAAATCTATTTTTGGGTGAGATAGCCATTTCGTCCTGATGGACCCACCCATCTCTTCTATAAAGAAAAGATCTTCACAGTATCCCTCCCGTGGTACTGTATCTATAACACTATGCTCAATGCTACAAGGAATGTCCGCCATCGTAGGAATGGCGCTGTTATCATACTCAATAGTAGTACGAGAACGGGGTAGCCTTGATACGGCTCCCTTTTATTTTGCCACACTTCCTCGAAGCATAAAAGCTATTAGGGGTGCAGACTACTATGTGGCGTGTCATGAATACGTCCTCTGATATTATGCAATATCCTTGAGAGAAAATTTAAGGATACTCACGCCAGGAGTTAGAATTCTGGATACCCAAAGGTAAAATTCTCTGGTAATATCACTGAAGTACATATTTCCCTTAGGAAGCTACTTTAAGGAACTTCCCTCAGGACGACATGGCTATCTCACCCAAAAATAGATTTTTAGCAAATTTTCTTTTAAGAGATATCAGTGGACTTTGTCAAGCATTCTGGTTTTGCATAATCTCTTCCATTTTCCATCAGCTGGTTAATTTCAGACTTATGGTCAATTGTTGGAACACCCACTTCTAAAGCATGCCTATCCACTTGGTTGATTAAAGTTTAGTCGTCTTTTATTCCACCTAATATGATCTTTGTAAATATTTTATATATCACTAATAATATACTTTATTAGGCGGTAATTTTTCATGTCTTATGTCTCTCTTTTTGTGAATTAGTATAAAGATAAAGTTTTTCCAAGCGGTAAGTGTAAAGCATAATTGAAGTTTTTATTTGTAGAATTCGGTGAGTTCTACTACTCTGTCTCCTCCATCTATGAGATATATAGTTGAGAAATCTTCACCTGCTGCTTTGCCCATTTTCATGCCTTTTAATGATTCCTTTATTTCTCCTACTGTTACTTCGCGTACAGGTTTAGGTGTTTAACTATATCAACATTTTACAGATGTGTAAAGAAATCCTTCGTAATTTTTATCATTCTATCTCTGTTATTGATAATATTTCTACCTTTATCCCTTAAAGAGAATAGCTGTTGGCACTTTGTTCAAAGTCTTTTTTCGTTAATTTTATGCTCCTTCCTTTATTCAGTGCCTTCTCAATTTTTCTCTAATGGTCTATACGAATTTCTTGGGCTTTTAGTTTATTGTTTTGGAGAGTTTTGCTAATTCTAGTTCTTCTCTCTTAAATATTACCTTCATTTACACTTTTTTTCTTTATTAAGTGTTTGGTAAATTCTGATAGTTTTCTTTTATCGTGTTTAGGAACTTTTTCACCTATTTTCTGTTGATTTTTGTATAAATTATGTTAAAAACCTATTCATATACTCTTTAGTTTCTAAAACTCCCTCATGTATCTGGCAGTACTTATTGTATTGCTATAATAAATTCCGCATATTTCTCTTATTAAAAGTGGTTTTTTTTTTTTTTTCAGAAAATTAGTTTGGGTTTTTCTCTTCATACGACTAAACAAATTTTTATTCTAACCATTATATGGTCACTTGACTTTAACTCGTATAACACTGTTACCTATGTGACCAAATTATCTTTTTCACAGAGAGTAAAATCTATTTCATTTTCTCTATTCCCCATTTGTTCTTTTACATGTCATTTAAATGTTCGTGATTTTAAGATGGTTTCTTTCAGCAAATTCAACAACCATGTCTCGTACGTCCTTCCTTATCCAAACTCCAAATCTGTCTACTGATAATTCTGATTTATTCTAAGCATTGGAATAACCCAGAACAAAATATTGTAATTGCTGTTTATTTTTTCTATTAGTATTATTATTTTGAATATCTCCAGATGTCCATAAAATACTTCTATTCCTTCCTCTGTATGGTGTGTGCATATAAAAATTGCGAAAAGAAATTAATATATATATATATATATATATATATATATATATATATATATATATATATATATATATATATATATATATATATCAATGAATTTCCATTTTAGCAATGCATGATTAAACATGTGAAATAATATGGTAATACGTTTGGTCTCATGTACTCATATAACCTGCCTACCTTAAAATCCCATGTAGCTTGAAGTATAAAGTGTATATATATATATATATATATATATATATATATATATATATATATATATATATATATATATATATATATATATATATATATATATATATGTATATATATATATATATATATATATATATATATATATATGTATATATATATATATATATATATATATATATATATATATATATATATATATATATACCCACATATATATATATATATATATATATATATATATATATATATATATATATATATATATATATATATATATATATATATATATATATATATGTATATATATATATATATATATATATATATATATATATATATATATATATATATATATATATATATATATATATATATATACCCACATATATATATATATATATATATATATATATATATATATATATATATATATATATGTATATATATATATATATATATATATATATATATATATATATATATATATATATATATATATATATATATATATACTTCAATGTTCGGTGGTAAAGCAGGTTGTTGAATAAATAAGTCGTTTTCCAGAAGTCCCTGTTCATGGTCACCTCTTTTAGTTCTTACTTCTAGTTACCTTCTCGGTCCGTTTACGTCAGTTTTCATATGCTTCCTTTTCATTCATGTGTGTCTTTGTCCTTCAAATTTACATTTTATGATATCCTTCAGTAACCCAAATTCTATTTTAATAAGTCTTATTAATTTTTTATTAATTTTCTTTATTGTAAGTATGTATCCTTTTTTTCCAAGTATTCTTAGTACTGCTTGATATGTCAGGTGGTTCCTCTTTATTTTCAGCATTCTTTGCCATAGCCATACTTAAAATGCTTCCAGATATTTATTGTGTGATGCTCTTATAGACGTGTTTCAAAACGTACAATGCTGCATTCCATATAATAAAAATTACAAATATTTTCTTCAGTTCCATTTATAGTTTTTTCCTCTCTCTCTCTCTCTCTCTCTCTCTCTCTCTCTCTCTCTCTCTCTCTCTCTCTCTCTCTCTCTCTGACTATACATGCACACACACACACAGACACACACACACACACACACACACACACACACACACACACACATATATATATATATATATATATATATATATATATATATATATATATATATATATATATATATATAGATAGATAGATAGGTATATATAGATATATATATATATATATATATATATATATATATATATATATATATATATATATATATATATATAGATATATAGATAGGTATATATAGATATATATATATATATATATATATATATATATATATATATATATATATATATATATATATCTATATATAGATAGATAGGTATATATATATATATATATATATATATATATATATATATATATATATATATATATATATATATATATAGATAGATAGATAGATAGATAGGTATATATATATATATATATATATATATATATATATATATATATATATATAAGTATATATATAGGTATATATATATATATGTATATATATACATAAGTATATATATGCATATATATAGATAGGTATAAATATATGTATATATATATATATATATATATATATATATATATATATATATATAGAGAGAGAGAGAGAGAGAGAGAGAGAGAGAGAGAGAGAGAGAGAGAGAGAGAGAGAGAGAGAGAGAGAGAGAGAAGGACCATACATTTCATGCATTGGGCTATTCTGCCTTAAAACACTTTACTACGGTTTCCTTCGTGTGTGATAATACTTCCCGAATATTTGAAATGTCTGACTTTCTTTTCAGTTTCATCTGCAATTTTCCTGTATATTGGAGGTCTTTGTCAACAGGCAATTTTAATACAAAAGGTTCGTTCGTAAGTACACTATACACAACTACCCTCTCAGGTGAGGGACTAGTCAACTATTGCAAAAGAAGCTGAGACATAGGTTTTTGTTGAATACTCATGAATATTGAGTTATTTTAACTTGATGTATAACACACACTTATATACACGATTAGGATATTACTCCCCGCCAAGCACCTCACTCCGGGAGGTGGTGCGCACTCGCCCTCACTAGCGAATAATATATGGAGAACACTCCGACCCGAAATAAACATGGCATATACAATACATAAATGCAAAATAATATTTATATATATATATATATATATATATATATATATATATATATATATATATATATATATATATATATATATATATATATATATATAAATAAATATATACATATATATATATATATATATATATATATATATATATATATATATATATATATATATATATATATATATATATATATATATATATATATATATGTGTGTGTGTGTGTGTGTGGATATATATATATATATATATATATATATATATATATATATATATATATATATATATATATATATATATAGAAATCACCCATATAAATATCACATCTTCCACACAAAAAAATTAATCATTGTATGTAAGAAGGTACACAACACATTATAAATAAGTCCACTCATTTCTTCTTAAGACCTCTGCAACCAAAACACAAAATACTTGAAGCGAAAAAAAAAATCATATTATCACTTTAACATAGCCTCATCAATAACCTCCCTCTGGTTGCGGCAATATGGGCTTCTTGGGTGGGACAGGGGTAGGAATAGATATTCCTTCATCACTCGATTTTACTTGTCCACGTTTACAGCACTATTTCGCAACACAACTCACCATCACTGTTCCACTATTTATTTTAATCAATACAACACTTGCATTTGCTACTTTCAACCGGTGGCCACTAGCCGTTTTCCCAAGAAAATCTTTCATCTTCCAGCCCTTCTCTTATAGCATTAAATAAAAGGTATTCACATCTACACTTTCTTTAGCACTGCATATCATCAAGGCTGAACTTTAATCCCGCAGCCACTTTACATTAGGGAACCACCCCAGCCCTAGCAACCAGGAATCGTAGAAATACATGAATAATACAGCATCTGGCTGACAGATATCACTTGACCTATTCAAACTCTGATTGTTTTTAGGTTCACTCAGCAATGTTATACGTATTTCATTAGCTTATTTCAAAAATCTTTCAGTAGTGTTCATTACTCTCCTCAATAGATTTGATAAATATACAGGTATTGCTCAGTTGAATAACTTGGCAATTGTTTCGAATTAATGAGTACTGTATATGGTGACACAGAATCCTGTCCTTACACTAAAAAGAAAGGTGTGTCCCTGAGCAAAGCATTATGTGCAATGTTCAAAGCTAGCTCAGCTGTAGGAAGCATGGCGTGCCAATGATGGGAGTCACCTGCCACTAAGTATCGTAAAATCCACATGACTTCGTTATTTTGCAATTCTACCAAGCCATTGGCTGAGGGCCTATATGCAATCAATGAAAATCAAATTCTAAGTCCATTCGTCTGTGCGGGCAGGAGTTGTGGCTTCCAGCATCCCATTATAAGCAATTTCACATAGGCTAACTCTAATTCACACACAGAATCACTTCTTAAAACAACTCTTTTATTTGACAAATCACCTATCATTATATCAGCTCTGTTCTATTTAATTTCTGTAAAGCCATCTGATATCGTAGGGGCCCAATTGTCATGGGGTTTAACAATTACCTTGGTTCCTTCCGCGAGAGGGCTACACAGGGTCACAGGTATGCGCTTAAGGGTTTGGGGATACAACACTTCACCTCTCTCAGGTACCGCTGTTACCCTAGATGTCTCTCTGACCTAACACACGCACTTACTGTCTCATGACTTTCTAACGGATAACTGTACCCTCCTGCTTTTACTGTTCTTGTATCTTTTCCCCCCAAAATACATATTTGGTTATTGGAGATAAAATCTATTCTTAAGATAGCCTCGATTCCTGGAATTCCCAAGATGGTCCAGAAAAAAAAATATGTATAAACTTCATTGACCCATCCTTGAATTTGACGATTGTTGTATGGTTTATGTATAATTTATTTCATACAGGCGTGCCAAGAACAATGGATGCCGCTAGCTGTAGTGGATTTGATGAGAATCTTTTTTCAATCAATGAAACACTGGTTCCTGTGTCAATCAGCGCTCAAATGGATTTATCTTGCATGTCGATCATAACAGCTAACATTCCTGGACGGCCATTACAATATATGCGGCATGGACCAATGACCTCAGCTGCAAAGCTGCTGTCCCCTAGTGCTGCGAGGGTGAGCTCGGGAGTACCAATGAAGGTCCCAGTGTCTGCTCTGTCACGTCTGTCATCAATGCATCCTCGGGTAATGCTTGTGATGTCATGCAGGGGGTCGGGAACATCGAACACCCTCCTCTCCCCCTCCCTCTGTTTCCTTTTCCTCGGATGTTATGCGGTGAAAGATGTGCGTCTACCGCCGCCCCGCCCCCCCCCCCCTTTCTGGGCGTTTTTTGCTGAGCACTCTCGAGATAGACGACCGTAGGCCTGACAAGTGTAAGAACGGGGGGATCCTTAGGGAGGGCCCTCCACTTGTCGGTGCCCCTCTCCCCCACAGTGCCACATTTTAAGATTCTGCTAATCAGCAAACTTCATTCCCGTTTACCTCTCTTTGGGGTCGAGTGCCTCTCATAGCTGCCAACTTCTCAGAATCAGCCCAGTTATTCCCAGACCATTTTTCTTCTGGCAAACTGTCTAAAATGCTTTGTATCGCGCTTACTACGTC
>NC_090740.1:86915584-86925584 GCF_036898095.1 Palaemon carinicauda
GCCCTTTGGTCCCCCAACGGTTGTTGAGAGAGCTGGAAAAGCTTTGCTAAACGGGCGGCTGGCAACGGCGAGCACTGCTGCAGATGGTGTGTTTTGAGGTCATCATACGCCATTAGGGTGTCTCCTTGTTCACAAAGCCAGTCAGAGATTTACAGGAGGGTGTCATCGGGTATAGCCGCGAGAACATAATCTGCTTAGGTGGTGGAGTGAGTCCCGCCCTTGATGCAAAACTGGACTTCTGCACGCTGAAACCAAGCAGGACCCTTTCCGCTGGTGAACGATGAAATTTTAAATGCGTTGGCTCCAAACTCCATGGAGTCAGCCATAGTGCCAGCGAGGGGGGCGGGCAAAGGCGGGAGGAGCGAGTCGACTTCCGGGGTGACCAATGTGACTTGCCAAGAGTAGGCTGTGACGTAAAAGGCGAGTGAAAGCAACTGAGTACCTTTTTTACAGAACATCAAGTTTATACACACACCAAGTCACGGCAAGGTCACAAAATACAACAGGCTATTTCATGTCCAACTGTCAATCGGTTCTGTTGACAGTTAACAAAAGAAAAGCCGTTAGGTTGATGCAAGTTGCTGTCAGGGCGAGGGAAGAGCAAAGATACAAAGGAGGATATATACAAAAAAGAGAAATGTCATTATTATGTACGATCATATGAAACGGGTGGTATAATATGGTGCCCATGAACTCAGAAGACATCCACAAGACCACCATCACCATCCGCTTTGGTACATATACCTTCAATTAATCCTATTTTGGCCTTTGTAGTTCTAAGGACTCTTTTCAATGTCTCATGGACATCATCTTAGACCTCCGCCTTTTTGTATGTTATGTGGATGATATAATTGTGTTCTCTTCCTCCAAAGAGGAACACAACTGCTTTGCAGGCAGATACAACAAGTGTACTTCTAGTGCCAAAAAAGTATCATTCTTAGGGCACCGCAACACTCCTAAAGGAGTCCACCTCCTCCCTGAGAAGGTAGCAGCCGTTCAGTACTTTGTCATGCCCTCGACCATGAAAGCGCTACAAGAATTCTTGAGCATTATCAGTTAGTATCACTGTTTCCTACCAACCATTGCTTCTACCCTTGCCACCCTCTAGGCATCCCTCAAGGGTAACCCAAAAGACCTGAGGTGTGGTCCCCTTCAAAAAGTAGCCTTCTGTAACACGGAGAATGCCCAACCAATGCTACTCTCACTTTTCCTATGCCACATGCTTTTCTCCTCCTATACAAACAGTCCTTGAACAGGTAGTCAACGGCTTGCCATGCCCATTTGCCTTCTTCAGTAGAAAACTGTCCAAGGTGAATCCGGCTACTCATCCTTCGACCGCGAATGGCTGGTGGTGCACTTGGCTGTCCGTCACTGTTGCTACTTCTTGGAAGGTACACCCATTATCATTCACACAGATCGCATGTCACTGGTGCATGTCTTCAATCGACAGTGAAACACCTGATACACTCGTTAACGCTGACATCTCTCTGAGGTGGCTGAATACAACTGTACCCTTCAGTACGTCCCTGAGATAGTGAATCCGGTTGCAGAGGTCCTGTTAAGAATCGCTTTGGCTGCCATTCACCTGTGATAGTATTGCAATGCGTTAGCAGAAGCCCGGCGAAAGGATCCAGATTATCAAATATGTATGACATTCTGCACATACCTCTGTTGGGAGGACGTCCCTCTCGACAACTCCAATGGTACTCTCTGTGATGTTAGTACTGATAGATCTAGTCTATGGATATTTTCTCTCATATGCCGACAGGTATTTGATTTCATTCATGGCCTTTCACATCCCTTGTGCTGTTCTACTGCATACCTACTAAATCTCATTTGGCCTGGTATTACTTCAGGCCAAGCCTCTAAATTACATTGATACACGGATTCAAGAGTGGGCACCTTTCCTCAACCACAGTGTCACTTTGCCCACATTTGCGTCAATGTTCAAGGTATCGTACCCACATTATAAGGACATGGTTACCTGTTTACTATCATCGACCGCTCTGCTTGTTGAAGTGAAGTCATTCCCATAGAAACTGCAACATTCGCCTCATGTACATCTGCCTTACTCTTGGAAACGATTGTGATATTTGGTATCCTGAGCTTATTACTTCTGACAAGGGGAACCACTTTCAGCTCTTTATTGTGGAAATCCTTATCGAATATCCTGGGTATATCCCTTCAACAGACAACCGCATACAACCCTGGTGCCAGTGGTATGGTTAAACATTCTCACTGTACCCTCAAAGCAGCTTTTTTATCCCATTGCAAACACTCTAACTGGTTTACCCAGCATCCTTGGGTCCTCCTGGAACTAAAAACTACTCCAATAAACACCATGGATATTTCGGCAGCTGAAATGGTTTATGGCAACCCCTTGGTAGTCTCTGCCAAATTTTTCCGGTCTATCAACCTCGTCCAACAATCTCCAGTCCCTATATCCTACCGTGGGCAATTTCACTCAATGTCACTAGACTTACAAGCTGCCAGCTAAGCAACACATATTGTAAGATCTGTACTCAGCAACGCAATTTAATTTGGGCAACGACACTAGCGGTTGCAATATAAAAATTTATATATAATTAACGGAAAATTTATTGATTATTAATGTTTTCAGTCTTCATGGCGCAAGTTTACTTTGGGCAAGGTGCGTTCACGTTTTCAGACTTTCTTTTTTTTATTGTTGAAGTGTTTGTGTATGTGTACACGTGGGTGCGCTCACACTCTGTCCATAATACCTATTTGTCTATATGAGGGTTTACAATATTTTAATCTCTACAGTAGATGAAGTAGCTCCTTTGGGTGATATACACTTAAACAGGTCACAATTACTAATGAATGTTACCATTAATACTGATGACGTGATCAATGTGATTAATTGTGTCGAAATATATAATTAACATTCAATAATTAGAATTCAGATTACCTTATTACAATTTATATAATTTCATTAACATGCATAACAATGTATATAATTTCATTAACTTGAAGATTTTGAATTTATAATTACAATAAAGATTATAATATAATTTTCATTGATAGACATTATGATTATGATGAATATTTAATAATAGTGATTAAAAGTTATATTTATAACAGTTATTATTACTATTATAATTATTATTATTATTATTATTATTATTATTTTTATTACATGCTAAGTTACAACCCTAGCTGGATAAGCAGGATACTATAAGCCAAGGGACCACAACCGGGAAAATAGCCCAGTGAGGTTAAAGAAAAAAGGAAGAATAATATATATTAAGAACAGTAACTACAATGAATAAATTTTTCCGAAATAAAATACAAAAAATTTACAAAATCAAGAAAAACATACATTAGACACAAAAGTGTGCACTAATTGGCCAAGCTTCTCTTCAGTGTCTGCAACCAGTACAGTATCATCCGTAAACAACACCTGAATTACCTCCCATTCATGGTCATTCTCGTCTACCAGTTTCAATCCTCATCCAAGCTCTCTAGCATTCACCTCTCTCACCACTCCATCAACATATAAGGTAAACAACCTAGACATCACACACACACACACACACACACACACACACACACACACACACACATATATATATATATATATATATATATATATATATATATATATATATATATATATATATATATATATATATATATATATATATATATATATATATATATATATATATATATTCGTACATATATATATATATATATATATATATATATATATATATATATATATATATATATATATATATATATATATATATATATATATATATATATATATATGTATTTATAAATATATATATATATATATATATATATATATATATATATATATATATATATATATATATATATATATATATATATATATATATATATATATATATATATATATATATATATAGAAAAGAAAGGAAAAAATATCATGTATAAATACCTAACTGTTTGCTACCTCAAGTCAAACTGATTAAGAAATCACTGGTGTCAGTGTTTGCTTATAGACTACTCGTAATCGTAATGTTATTAACGTTTAGCTGAATACGTTGTTTATGGTTTTTTTTTCCTCCCAGACAGCTTGATGCTCTCTCTCTCTCTCTCTCTCTCTCTCTCTCTCTCTCTCTCTCTCTCTCTCTCTCTCTCTCTCTCTCTCTCTCTCTCTCTCTCTCTCTCTAATAATTAAGTACTAATGATAATTTCTTACTTATTTTCTACGGTGTTAGTAATAATGATTTTTTAGACTATCACAGCCTGAATGCAAAACTAATGATGATGTCTGACAATTTTTATTCGTAACCACTGTTTATGCTTGCATAGATGGACAGTTAGTATTCTTACCTCGGTTAGCAGTTAACAGATGAAATGCAGTGTAGATATTATAATCCCAATGACGCTAATTGGAGCAATTTATCTTCACTGCAGAGGACACAAGAGTCCAGACGCCACTGATATTTCCCGTCAAATTCCCGGGTTCTCGAAGAATCTCGATACGGCAACAATACAAATTCCCAGTGTACCGCATTTTGTAGGAACTTGCTTCAAAACTATCCATAACTCAAAACCAATATGTTGTTAGTAACTTTTTTGGTGCATTACACTATCAGTGTAACAATGTGGTGATTTAATACAGAGTAAAAGTTCATTTCATGACATGATCACACAAACTTACCAAGCCCATTTTAAGATAAAGTATAATAGAGGGTACATTATTCATAAAAAAATACCCTGCCTCCTGGTGTAGAGGGGTATTTTTGAGCCTTAGGGTGTTTTACATGTATATAAACCCCAGCTCAATCGTTATACCCTTTCTGTACCTAGAACTTTTTACAGTGTGTGGCCCTATCCTAGAAGAGCTACTTACCATAGTTGAAGAGTCTCCTCTACCCTTACCAACAGGAAAGTAGCAACTAAAAAAATAAAATCTAGTAGTTAATCCCTTGAGTGAAGAAGAATTGTTGGCATTCTCAGTGTATTCGGGTATATGAGGACAGAGGAGAATCTGTAAAGAACAGGCCAGACTACTCGGTGTATGTGTAGGCAAAGGGAAAATGAACCGTAACCAGAGAGTAGGATCTAATGTAGTACTGTCTGGCCAGTCAAAGGACCCCTAACTCTCAAGCTGTAGTATCACAAATGGTGGCTGGCGCCCTATCCACCCTACTACCTACTAATATTATTGACAGCATTTGCTTTAAAAATCTATTTTTTATTCATTGTAACTTTTTTCCTTGTTCTATTTCCACAAAAGATACGAGGAGGAGAATATCTACATGGAGGCTGAGAATGGGCATGTTACGTCCTGCTGTAAGGGATAGATTCACATCTATGGTATGGGAGAGTTAGCCATGATAGGCGGAAGGTTTACTGCCGATAAATATTTAGAAATATCGGAAGAGGTGATGTTTCCAACTGTAGGTCGTATCCCCTCCCCTATCCAGGACGTATAATTTTTATGCAGGACAAGTGGTCCATTCACACAGCCAATATTGTGAGGAGGTGGTTTGACAGACATCAAACTACTGTTGTGGCCCAGTAAACCCTGTGTCCTTTTGTCCTTTGTCATATTAATGACATTTGCAAGAATATTTCAATTTTTTCTTATATATATATATATATATATATATATATATATATATATATATATATATATATATATATATATATATATATATATATATATATATATATATATATATATATATACATATTTCTTTTGTATCTTTTTCATATACTTAGTCTTGTTTGTGTACTATATTCTATTTATAATTATTACGGTATTAATGTAACCTATTTCGATTAGTTAAAAAATAAATGTATCTGTTTATTATATTTTATTTCTAACTTTATACTCAATATTTTGTATTTGTTTATTCACTATCATTAAATGTTTTTAAGTTTATCCAATCTTTACGTGTTTATATACTTTTTCTAAGTTAATTTATGTGTACGTATAAGTCAGCTAATAATTTTTGACACTACATTGTCAATAACAAATAAATAATGATATATTGATTTACTTTAATACGATTATTTGACTTTCAGTATTATGCAAGTAAAATGGACTTCATCAGAAACACTAAGAATGATTAAAAGGACTGCACTGAAATAAAAAGAAGTTAGGAATAACAGCTGTGAACAATACGTCGTCATCCATGTATTTGAAAAAGTGTACAGTTTCCAGTCCTTCTTCCATTCACCATTAATTAGAACTGGGATCTACACCATTATCAGGAAATTACTGTTTTAGAGGTATTACAAAAGTAAATATACCATATGAATGCTTATTATATCATATTATGATAATGCTTATCATAATATGCAAACAGCAATAATGACGTACATGTGTTTACACCTCATATCAGTCTTAAAGAAAACCATACACGTCAGATATTTTGAAACGATAAATCATCATAATTTAATCCGTATGGATTTTTCATTAATATCAATGAGGTCAACGGGAATTGGATCTTAACGGCAGTAGTTTCATTAAGAAAATCGAATACTTCGCAGTATCAATTTTCCTTAGAAATAATTGTGGAAGGTAAAAAATGAAAAGCTGGACTCTTATTCCAAAAGGGTAATGCCAACAACTGCAAAGAGAGAGAGAGAGAGAGAGAGAGAGAGAGAGAGAGAGAGAGAGAGAGAGAGAGAGAGAGAGAGAGAGAGAGAGAGAGGGGGGGGGGTTGACATTATGTAGTAAAAAGTTTTCATTCCTTTAAAACTTTGTTAACTATTTTACAGTAGTTACCGTAGAATAAAGAAATGTGTGTGATATGACTTAATTTTGTAATTTGGTAAGAATGATTTTGATTACATGGTCGTATGTTTATCGCCTTCAATTCCAGGCAGCATTGTCAACTGCTTCGATTCTGCTAAACAGAGTTACCTACTAAATGTACACTTAGATCCAAAAGTCCGCCGACACTCAGGGAGAATCGCTCGTCAGAGGTCTCTAGCGTTACCATGGCCAAACAAATAAAGAGTTGGTCTTCTTACTACCTCAAAAGACTTTATACTGAAGGAAGATAAGAAGGTTCAAAATATGAATGTTAATACACTAGTTGGTGTCTCCAAAGTTAACACATTTAGTTTGACAACTTGGTATTCAGATGGCGTTGCAGTTATACATCGTTTGTTGTCTGTATGTTTATATTCAGAATTTGACAGTTTACACAAACGAAATCATGGCGCCAATAGTGAGTCACACAGTGGGTTTTTGCAATAAGCAAAAAGAAACCGATCCTCATTAGGGGTTTCACAGGTTCCCTAAGGACAAAGAACGGTGAGTACTAACAGTATCATACAAGAAATATATGCTACTAATGAGTAAGCCCCACTGATATTGGATATAAGATTAAGGTTAGGTATCCGCAATACACTTTTCTCAAACTTTTTAATTTGGTCACAAAGCTATTGCAATAATGTATTTCTCAGGAGCTGACATATTAGGCGCTAACTTTGATTTAACTTATAAGTGTATGAATATTTCAGCATGTTTTTACACCTGATTAATATTACAGGAGTATACTACTTCAACATATTATTTTGTTAGTGTTCCTTGTCTTCTTATTTTTTCTTTTGCCCATTTCCTAAATAAAAAACTAACATTTTACAGTATTCGTAAACTGCATTTGTTTTTTATTTGTATTTTCATGAACTTTGAATGTGTGTTGACTGTCTGTGCTTTCTATATTTGCATAATTGCTTTGTCTTATGTTTGTACGATGTATATAATTCATGAAGAAATTTTTTTTTTTTTAGTATTATGGTCTCTCATATTCATAATTATATTAGAGTGTATTTGCATGTAATTCATGACACAATTTTAGCTTGCTTGTATGTTCTTTTTTTCTCTCTTCTTTTTCTTTTTTAGGGGGTTTACAATCTTTATATGTGCAATATTATTTACTGTTATTCCTTCTTATGTATAATTTATCAAAGTTCCTTTGATGTGATGTATCTTTCATTTTTGGTTGGCTTGTATGCTACCTTATTTCTATTTCCATCCCCTTTTGATTATTTTCATGTAATTGAATTCAGTGAGTTATTTTATTCCTTTTGTTTGTATATCTATACATTTATTACTTTATATTACTAAAGAGTATACATGAATGCATCATGAATTTCCGTTTCGATAAAAAAAAAATTTGTTTTGTATACACCTACTGTAATATTATTTTACAATGGCCTACAAAGTGTAGTCAAACGAATGCCTACACTTCACATATAACTAAATTTAACAAATCAGATATACAGAATGTTTTACTTTATTGTATGAAATATTTAGAAATGATTGTAATATACAATACTTGAAATTGCAAATAAATCAACAAAATTATAAGAGATATGGCTATTAAGTTTCTCAAAAAAACAGACTGAGAAACATAAGGATGTGTATTCTTAATCTATAAATGTACCTATTTGTAACATTACAATTTAGTTATCAAAAATTTAAGAACGTCATAAATATAAGAATAAAATATACTGACGTAGTAATGCAAATTAGGAAATGATATGTCGCAAATTCACAATCGAACTCCATCCTTTATTCCCGTAAGGATTGCGGCTCTGAATGTTTAAGCGGTCACTTAACCCTTTTACCCCCAGGCTCTTTGGAAATTTCCAACCCTTAACCCCCAAGGGGTTATTTTTTCCCCAGCACATTTTGCAGTATATATATTTTTTTTAAATTGCTCTAACAGCCTTAATTTTTGTCATAGAGAGGGCAGGTTGGTCTCATTCTCTTGGAAAATGCCTGCATTTTCTCAAAAAATTATCAAAAATATGAAAAAATAATTTTATAGCCTTTTTTTTTTTTTGCAAGCACGTACCGGTACGTCCATGGGGGTAAAGGGATGAGTTTTGTAAAACGTATCAGTACGTCCTTTTGGGGTAAAAGGGTTAATAGATGGAGCCATTTCGGATGGGAGTATCTGGCATCTTTTCTTAGCACACTCATTTGAGTGTTATTAGGCTCAGCCTTCCTATCATCCTTCAGTATATAGTCTTTGACTATCTTTTAGGAAATAAGCGGAGCCTTGTCCAATCACAGCGAACGCTTAAAAATATTACAAATCGAGTTGACCTATTTCTTACTGTGGTATCATTTGTCTCTCAAGTATTCAGTACAAATACACAAAACACACGCACGCACACACACTCACACACACACACACATACACACACACACACACACACACACATATATATATATATATATATATATATATATATATATATATATATATATATATATATATACATATATATATATATACGCAATTATTTTTACTTTTCTTTTGTATACACACACACAATTATTTTTACTATTCTTTTCAGGAGCCCAGTTGACACTTTCAATGGAAAGGTTGGTTGCGTGGGGTAGTTGTGGTAGGGATTGCCCCTTGGCCGGGCAGTCTGACACAGAAGAATTTGAGGAATTAAGGAAGTCATTTGTATTTTCGGGGCTGTGCAAAAAAGTTAAATAGAAATTATCGATAAATCTTATAAAATATTTTATCATTGCCTCCATTTAATTTGATAACCGTTAATGTTCCAGGAAATATTGTTAACTTAATTCTTTATTAGTTTATTTGTACAGTAGTAGCTAGTAGCAGCAGTTTAAAGTAGCCGTTGTTGTTAGAAGGTTAATTAGTAGCGAAAGTTACGTATTAACTTTGCATAATAGATAATCATTGATGGATAAAGTAAGTACTGATGACGGCACAACTCTTTGAATACAATCAGAGTTTAGTTAATTCATTCTTTGTATTGCGTTACCTGAGACCACTATTAAATTCTAACAAAACCTTTAAGAAATTTGCTTTATTGATAAATCATATAAAAAAGTTTCTCTTTTTCAGAACGACATAATTTTCAAAGATTTTATGATGAAAGTAAGTGCTAATTTCCCCATAATGTATTCTCCTCTTATTTTCTTAAAAAAATGTAAGCGCAGGTGACATATGCACATAATTATTTCAGTGATTAT
>NC_090740.1:86930584-86933084 GCF_036898095.1 Palaemon carinicauda
TTGCCTTTATCCGGTCTAGTAATGATAAGATTATCTCTATTGGCAAGCTTCCTCAATATATCAAAATCTGTTTTCTTAAAAAAGGGTGTCCTCCTGGTTTTTAGTTTCCCAAATGCAGCATGTGATATTTCATATAGTTTGGATTGCAGGTTACCAAGATTCATGTCAAAGGGCAGAGATTTAAGCATTTGAAATAGTGACTCTAGAGGTAGAAAAAACTTAGAGTAATTAGGTCTGAAGTTTGGAAGACAGAAATCCAAACCCAACGACAACAGAAACTCTTCTCTTTTAGATAAAACACAATTAGAATAGTTAAAAACAGTTATTCGGTCTTTGTTAAAATTTGGAATAAAAATACCCAAGCTTCTAAGTTTCCTATTATGACACTCTTGTACGGTGGAAACGTACTCAGAAATACTCTTATTAAAAAGTTGTTTAAAAATTATAGAGTCAATTAAGGTAAAAGAGTTACACCTCTTTCGTTTTTAATGGTAATTTGTACAAACAACTTGATGGGATGGCTATGGGTTCCCCCCTGGGACCCACCTTTGCTAATATTTTCATGTGCTCCCTGGAGGAGACCATGCTGGAAAATTGCCCTTTAAGTTATCATCCCTTGTTTTATGTTAGGTATGTTGATGATACCTTTGCTCTATTCAGAGATGAGTTCGGCGCTGAATCGTTCCTTGACTTTGCCAACTCACAACATGAAAACATATCATTCACCGTAGAAAAGGAGGAAGATAACAAACTCCCCTTTTTAGATGTGTTGGTGTCTAGAAATAGAGAAGGTTTTAGTACCACGATTTTTAGAAAAAAGACGTTCACTGGGTTAGGTTCAAATTTTTATAGCTCTTGTTTTTATAATTTTAAAACTAATTCTATTTTTACTCTTCTCCACAGAGCATTCCTTTTGACCTCTAGTTGGGAATCTTTCCATATTGAAATTATTTATTTATGTGAATATTTTAAGAAAAACTGTTTCCCCACCAAAATATTTTTTAAACTTCTTAATAGATTATTGAATGACAAGTTAGCTCAGACTCCAAAAACACTTAAAGTTCCTAAACTAAAATTTTATGCGAGTTTTCCTTTTCTTCATGAGGATTTCCTAAAGAAAAAGTTTACTGAAATTATCCAACAACACTTCCCAGCTGTGGAAGTTAAACTCATCCCTAAGAACCCTCTCACTATTGGCTCGCTTTTCCACTTCAAAGATCGATTGAGTCCTTATATGTCCTCTGGTGTGGTATATAAATATAATTGCCCAAAGTGTAACTCTGGGACCTACGTAGGATCTACCAAGAGGTTGTTAAAGGTCAGAATTGATTCCCATAGAGGTGTTAGCTATCGAACTGGTTGCAGAATATCCAACCCTGAACATTCTAATATTCGGATTCATGCTGGAATGTGCAAACAAAATATTGAAAACAAAGATTTTACCATCATTGGTCAAGTGTCAAATAACCTTGACTTACCTCTTCTTGAGTCCATATTGATCAAACGACTAGTTCCGTCGTTAAATACCCAAGCTTCTTCTATTCAGTTGTATTTGTCATAGTTTTCTTTGGTTTATTTTCTAACTCTTGTTGGCATACAGTTTCTCACTACGCTTCTGCGAGGTTGGTTCCACTACTTTGTCTGATGTATATATATTTATTTATTCATTTTTTCCTTTTAATTTTCATTTAAATTTCAACTGCTTTTTATAGTTTTGAATGAATTTGTAAAAAATTTTAACTGTTTCTTAATTCTTTTGTATATATTTTATTTTTAGCCCTGGACAATGTGATTAAGAATCACGAAACGTTGGGAATAATAAAAAAGGACAATTTGAACAACTCTTTCCCTATCCATACCATGAAATTTATATATATATATATATATATATATATATATATATATATATATATATATATATATATATATATATATATATATATATGCAGTATATATATATGAATTTATATATATGTATGTATAAATCTCTCTCTCTCTCTCTCTCTCTCTCTCTCTCTCTCTCTCTCTCTCTGTATATATATATATATATATATATATATATATATATATATATATATATATATATATATATATATATATATATATATATATATATATATATATATACAGTATATATATATGAATTTATATATATGTATGTATAAATCTCTCTCTCTCTCTCTCTCTCTCTCTCTCTCTCTCTCTCTCTCTCTCTCTCTCTCTCTCTCTCTCTCTCTGTATATATATATATATATATATATATATATATATATATATATATATATATATATATATATATATATACACATATATAATATATATATATACATATATATATATATATATATATATATATACTGTATATAATATATATATATATATATATATATATATATATATATATATATATATATATATATATATACTGTATATATAATATATATATATATATATATATATATATATATATATATATATATATATATATATATATATATAT
>NC_090740.1:86940584-86963084 GCF_036898095.1 Palaemon carinicauda
TTTTCTAGATTCTTTTTCAGGGATCTTGGAATTGTGCCTAGTGTTCCTATGATTATGGATACGATATCCTATACCCTTCTTATTTCTATTTTCAGGTCCTGACACTTGTTAATTTTTCCCCTCTCTTTCTCTTAAACTCTAGAGTCCCATGGTACTACGGGATCAATGAGTAATACTTGAATTTGTCAATCAACGTCATGTCTGGTCTATTTACACGTTTCCCATGATCTCTTCTGATACGCTTATCTCAGAGGATCTTTGCCTGATCATTTTCTATCACTCCCTCAGGTTGGTGGTCGTACCACATTTTATTTCAAGGTAGCTGATGTTTTTTTAACAGGCTCCAGTGGAAGGCTTTTGCTGTTGAATCATGCCTCTGTTTGTACTGGTTCTTTGCAAGTGCCGGACATTCGCTTGCTATATGGTTTATGGTTTCATTTTTTTTGCATTGCAATTCATACATACGAGAGAGATGTTGTTTCCCTATTTCGTTCTCTTGCCCTATCTGGTTCTTAGGGCCAGATCTTGTGCCGCTCTTGTCATTCCTTCAGTTTCCTTTTATTAGGTAATTGGTTGGCCAGGGCACCACCCACCCATTGAGATACTGCCACTAGAGAGTTATGGGGTCTTTTGACTGGCCAGACAGTACTATATTGGATCACTCTCTCCGGTTACAGTTCATTTTCCCTTTTGCCTACACACTCAAACACCAAATAGTCTGGCCTGTTCCTTACATATTCTCCTTTGTCCTCATACACTTGACAACACTGAGATAACCAAACAATTCTTCTCAATGCACTGTAACTGTTCAGACGCCTCTTTCCTCTTTGTTAGGGTAGAAGAGACTCTTTAGCTATGGTAAGCAGCTCTTCTAGGAGGACACTCGAAAATCAAACCATTGTCCTCTAACCTTGGGTAGTGCCATGGCCTCTGTACCATGGTCTACACAAAAGAGTGCAGATTAAAGGGTAGTGTATCATTTGTGTTCCAGTATTGTACCAGAAAAAAGTTTCTTTAATTCTCAAATTGCGATAAGTTTTAGTTGGAGCTTAAACTCTCGGATGATGAGGTCAATTAATTTCCAAATAAGCCCCTTCATAACTCTCATTAGGCAAATTTTGTCCATTTGGAATTTCACCAGGTAACGATGGAAAGTGACGAATTTACAGAAAATGAAGATATGGTTAGTGGAAACATACTTAGCCATTATGAAGTCACGAGCGTGCGTCCCAGAGAATCGATTCCCCTGGAGGAGCAATGTGGTATCACCAACAAAGGAACAGGAAAATGGTATACGGAATAAGATGGAGCCAATAAGCTGAATATCACTTTAAAAAGGGCCAGACCCAGAGCGTGGATGTGGATCATAGGAATTAAACATTGGATAACGAAACTGAAAAATGTCCAAAGAAGCATAAACCCTGTTAATTTTAGTGTATAAAACGGATTTTGACCGAAGCGAAAAATCTATTTTTGGGCTCAGGCCATGTCGTCCTGATGGAAATTCCTAATAGGTAGCTTCTTTGGGTACATTTGACTACAGTGATATTCCCAGAAAATTTTACCTTAAGGAATTTAGAATTCTAACTCTTGGAGCGAATATCCCTAAATAATCTCACAGGGATATTGCATAATATCAGAGGACGTATTCTTGACACGTCACATAGCTATCTTCACCCCAAACAGTATTAACGCTTCAAGGGGTTACAGTGACAAGAATCTGAAACGAGAATGAAAAGAGAGCCACTGATAAGGCATCTCTCCTATTCCGTTTCCAGTGTGTATCTGATGAAGGCGGTAGCTCCCTCTTTATTCCTTGTAGAGATATGCAAGGTACTACAGATACTGTATTATAGGGAGGGGTCAATAAGCCCTTTTACAATAAAAGGAAGGGCGGGTCCATCAGGACGACATGGCTACCTCAAACAAAAATAGATTTTTTGCTATGCTCAAAATCTGTTTTTTGGGCTCAGGCCATGTCGTCCTGATGGAAGTTTACCAGAGCATTACTGTATCTGTGGATTCTCAACCGGTGCTGTACCCTCAAGAAAGTATTTTCCTGGTCCGTCTAGACCTAGAGACCTATGATGTTACTGTCATACATCATTTCATCTAAGCATGAACTATGTTAGTGCTTCTTGCCCCTACAGGGAAGAGTCGTACTAGACTCTGGAAAAAGTCTCAAGGAGTACATAATAACTATGGATGACAAAATGCCAAGCTTGTATAGTGGTCTCACCCTATACATTATAAAGCAAAGTGTGTATAAGAGTCACCAATGTCAGCATGAATTTGTGACACCTTCCCAATATGACTGCTCATAATAACTATTAGATAATGGTTGTATCCGCATTGGAACAAATTTTGCCTCTTTGCCACTATCCCATTAGGGTACCACGTCAACCCTTCCAAGGAAGGGTTAAAGTGAGTGGACTTTTGCTTGAATCAGGGAACAGTCTTAAAAGACATACCATGATAAAAATATCCATATTTTAATCATAATGTTCAGTACATTTCTAATAAAATGAGTGTGGGCGAATAAGACGCAGGGTTCACTATGAACTAATTTATTAAAATTTGATGAACGTACATATCGGATCAACATTTATAAAATTTATAAAATGTGGATGATATGCGTTAAAGCATAAAGAAAAACAGTCAACAGAAAATATTGTTTGGTCTACTAGGAAACACATTTACCACTTCCTTTGAATTAGAAATAATAATGATATAGTCTGTATACTGTTTATTTACACTAGCGTTAAAAACATTTAGCACAAGTGTCGGTATTATGCTATTGTTCAACGACGTCAATGGAACAGTTCGTAAGGACACTTTTGTGGCCTATCGTACCCTCTTAATTAACCGTCCCAAATTAATTACACTGTTCCTCAGAGATTTAAAACAGAAGGTTAAAGAATTCTACCTGCTGCTACCAGAGGCCTCTTAAGTTGCTTCACTTGCTTCGCATAGTGCATAAAGAACTCCTTGGATGACTACCAGCAGGTGTACCAACAAGGATGTTCAAAGTCCATATAATCAAAGAAATTTTATGGAGGAGGTAACTTTCCTCTGATCATGACTAACAGGTTTACTGTCTAGATCCGTTCTGCGAATAACAAGGGTGATTTTCGCCCTTAGTTATAGATAACTTTGAACCCAGGGTTTCTTTTCTGAACAGCTGTTCTTCCATAAAATCTGAAGTTCTATGAAGATAGACTTTTAGGCACTCCACTGGACATAGAGATGCATCTTCCTCCAGAGGGCAGATTCTCTAAGGACCCCACCTGTTGGTGGGTAGCTTGTTCCTGGTAAGAAACGTTCGGTCTGGAAATCGATTCAGTTCTCCCTCCAAGAACTGGACGTGGCCTTCCTCTCTAGAGAGAGCCACTATTTCACTAACTCTGGCCCCCAAAGTTGAGTACAAACAGAAATATGACTTAAATTCAAAACCTTTTAAGCACATTCCTCATTGTTCATTATTTATACACAATGAAGAATCATATCTAATGACCATGCAAATGGTCTTTGGAGGAGCTGAAGGGCTAAGCCCAGCATGGGCCTTTGTAGTTCATTAAGATCGTCATTAGAAAGGTTGACCTGTAAGGCATATGGTATCTGACTTGTCAAGGCAGGCTTGCTTCTGTACTCGTTGAGACGGATGGATCCGATAGCAGTACGAATTTTAGTCGTAGTTCCTATGCCAGAGGGAACCAAACGATATTTGGCCACTTGTGGGCCACTATTGCTGCTTTCCCTTTGAAGGGTCTCAGCTTATCAAGAACCTTCAAAAGGAGGATGTGCGGAGGGAACAGATAAATATTGGACCATCATTTCCAGTCCAGGGACATAGCGTCCACTGCCTCCGCTAGCGGATCCTCGTATAGGGACAAGTATCAATCTATTTTCTTGTTGTCTTTCGTCGCAAAGAGGTCTATCTGCAGCTCCGGGACTTGGCTCGAGATGAAGGAGACCGATCCTGCGTCAAGGGACCATTTTGACTCTATAGGTGTAATCCTGGATAGAACGTCCGCTGTCACATTGTGGAACCCTTGAATGTGAATTGCTGACAGGTGCCATTTCTTCCATTCCGCCAAACGGAATATGACCCACATCACTTCGTTGATTTGAGGTGACCTCGGCTCTTGTCAATTCAGGCATCTCACTATCACCTCGCTGTCTAGAACCTCTTTTGTGGGTCGATTCGCGAGGAGATACTTTCTTTAGTGTCAGAAGAACTGCCATGGCTTCTAGAAAGTTGATGTGAAATGACTTGAAAAGATTTGACCAAGCTCCTTAGATTCTCATCTGATGAGAGTGACCTCCCCAGCCTTCCTTAGAAGCGTCTATGTGGATACTTATTTACGGGGGAGGAGGTTGAAGAAGTATTGATTTCTTCAATTGCTTGGCATTGGACCACGGCTTGAGAAGGGTTCGCAGTCGAGTCGGTAGTGGCATTATTAGATCTCTTCGCGCGTTTGATGCGTATTTTCTCCAGACTCATGTTGCATCCTTTAGCTGTGCTCTTAGCACTGGATCTGTTATCGAAGCAAACTGTAGAGAGCCCAGCACTCTCTCCTGTTCGCATCTTGATATCTCTTTAGATTACAATAGTCTCTTGACAGATCCTGCTATTTCTTTCCTCTTCTTACCAAGAATGGAAAGTCGATGTGACTCCAAATTCCAGTCGATTCCCAACCACTGAAAGTTTTGAGCTAGAGAAAGTCGAAACTTTTAATGTTGATCTTGAATCATAGATGTTCCAGGAACTGGATCACTATCTTAGAAGCTTACATGCATTCTGTCCTGGATGCTGCCCACACCTGCCAGTCGTCCAAGTAGGCTACTACTTGGACCCCCATTAGGCATAATTGATGGACGGCTGCGTTCGCAAGCTTCGTGAAAATCCTTGGTGCTATGTTTAGCCCGAAAGGCATGGCTCTGAAGGCATCAAGTTTTCTATGTAACTTGAAGCGTAGGTAGGAGGAGAGGTGACGATTGATTGGGACGTGTCAATAAGCGTCAGACAAGTCTATAAAGACAGTATATGCCCTTCTGGGCAGTAGGGTCCTTATGTGTTGAAGGGTGAGCATTCTGAACTTGTAGTTCACTATGAACTTGTTGAGTGGCGACAAGTCTAGAATGACTCTGAGTCCTTCTTTGGAACAAAAAAGAGCCTTCCTTGGAATTTTATGGACTTAATTTTGCGGATTACTCTTTTGTCTAAGAGTTCTCGGACATATTCTTCCAGAAGGGGGGTTGAGTGTTGGAAGAATTAAGGGAATTGAGGTGGAGGACTGCTCCAGCTCCAACCTAGTCCATTTTTTATTAGGCTGTGGGCCCAGGGATCGAAGGTCCAGCGATTCCTAAATAGCTGTAGTCTCCCTCGTACTGGAAGTATCTCACTTCTGCTGTTGTGGACCTGAGGCCTTGCCTCTATAACCGCATCCTCCCTTGTATCCCCTTTCTCTTGAAGGGCGTCTAGAAGAACCTCTGGCTGTTCATCTAGCTCCCGAACGAAAGGAAAAAGTCTGTCTTTCGAAGGCTAGGTTAAAAATTGGCGACTGTGTCGCCACTTGTTGAGGTACCAGCTGGTACTTGGTTGGAGGTTGTGCCACTATCTGAGGCACCACGGTCAGGTGAAGTTGTTGTTGTTGTTGCTGGCGGTAGGGTTTAGCCGGCCGAGAGGGTTGCGGACCCTCATCCGGAGAAGACTTTCTGTTAAGATCTAAGCCCCACTTTTTGAGAAGGATCCTATTCTCTGTGGCGGCCTTGTCTACTGCCTCTTTAACCACTTCATTGCGAAAGAGGTCTTTACCCCAGATACAAGAGGAGATCAGATTCCTCGGTTCGTGCCTCACCACAGCCGAGGTGAACATGAACTCTCTACAAGCTCTCCTAGCTTTAATAAAGCTATAGAGATCCTTCGTAACTTTGGCAAGATGGGTTTTGGCCACTACCATGAACATGTCCTGGTTCTTGGAGTCCCTTGCCATCGTTTTTAAGGTCGTTTGCAACGACATCGATGCCGCAAGTCTTTCCTTTGTCTCTTGCTCTCTACGCAAGAGAACCTCCGACAGTTTTGGAAGTTCCTCACCAAACTGACTTTCAGCAATATCAGCTTCCAGCTTCCCGACTGAGAAGGTAAGGTGTACATCCTTCCAATCTTCTTGATCCAAGGGCAAGGTCAGAGATAAGGGCTTGCACTCCTCCACGGAGGAGCATGGTTTCCCTGCCTCCACCAACTTTAAGGCAGCCTTATATCCCTTTTCCAAGAAGGGAAAGACTCTGGTAGGAGAGCCGGGCACCTTTGAGTTAGTGAAGCCCCTCTCTTTCATCGATCTCGCTAGTAACGCCTGAGCTTTACTATGGTCAAAAACTATGACCTCTTTTGGCTCCGTCTCCTCCATTAAGGCTGGCTCCTTCCTAAGACGGACATAGCAGTACGGATAAGAATCTTTGTTAGGCAAAAATTCCACCTCTTCCAGGGGAATTGGCCCCAACTTTTCTGAGATCACAATCTTCCCGGTTGTCATTGGCATGTGTTCAGCATACCTCCAAGGATTGGTATCCGAGCACAAAGTAAGATCCTTCACACTAGGCTGCTTCTTGGGCCCACGTGATGCTGCAAGTCTGCATATCTCCAGTTTCATTGCAGCTTCCTTCTCATCATTCTTCCTTTGAATTTGTTGAATCATCTCAACAATGGAAGAAAGAGTCCTTCCTAGTTCATCTTGGATAGAAGACGAAGTAGAGGGAACAGGTTCTGGGTCCGGAACCTATGTAACCAACACTTCGTCGATTTCTTCCTCTTCTACTTGAGGAGCCTGGAACAGCCCCTCCTCCTGACCTTCTCCTAGAACGTCATTCTCAGTAGAATCCGACACCTCCGACTTCTTATCGTCCAAATGGATGTCTTGAAGGGCGGCTGAGACTTCAGAATCTACCAGATTCTGGGGCAGTTGGTATCTCCACCTGAGGCTGGGGGATGATTGCATCAGCCGATGCTTTAAGGAAAAGGTAGGCCCTCATCTTCTCATTTGGAAGGTAGGGGCCTGAGGTGTTTTTCTGAAAACCCCTCACCCAGGAACGTAACATTTTCCAGGCAGCATCCCTTGGCTCCGTCGACATAGGGTAGTCAAAAGCCTCGGTAATCAGGTTACAACAAACTGTACAAACCTGATGGTTCCAATACCGGAGATCACCTCTGGAGGCTGCGCATGCTGCGTGCCTCCTGCAAAGTGGATGTCCACAGAAGTTCTTACTGCGGACATTACAGAACACACTCCCGCACTTCTGATGGTCCTCCTGTAAAGAGAAGAAAAATCCATGAGTGTCAAGTGAAGGCTTTTCACTTATATCGAAACATTTAGCTTATATAGAAAAGCTATAAAAGAATGAAGGAAAGACACATACCTGGATTTCTTGTCCAGTCAATTGCTGTAACCTCCCAAGATATTAAAACTAAGGTTAATTCTATTATAGAATAACTTATGTAATTTCCTAAACGGAAATTTATGGTGTAGTTCACACCTTGAAATAAAGTTTTAATATACAGGATAGAAAGAATACAGAAAGAACTCACTTTCTATATATTTTACGGTCTCAACAAAAGGCTGTACAAGATAACATTAAGTATGTTGAAGAACTTTAGTGTTATCACAAACTCTGTACTGTAGTTTTACTAATGTAGTGTGTATTACACTACAAATATAGTAACTACTGTACATCTCATGCTGTTGTGCTGGCCAGCACGCGCCGGTAAGTGCTGGCGTGTGCCGGCATCTACTCCTTTATAGTTCAAAGATATACTATCTTTAACTAATAGGCGGCAGCCCACTGATTCGCAACTGTGTGCCGGACGGCAATCATTGCCGGTCGACAGCTGAAAGCACTAATACCTGGCTGCCGGCCGCTAATCATAGTGGCCAGCCGATTCAGGACGTGTTTCCACTGCCGGCAGGCAAAGGTAGTAATACCCATGCCCGCCGGCAGTAGCTAAGAGCCAGAGAATCTCCACCTGCCCGGCTGTCGGCTGTTAAGCTGGCAGCCGGGTTAGAGGTACAACACAATAGTCAGAGAAACAGTATGGATGTAAGGTTATAAGGCGGCATTGCCATACGACCTTCCATCCAGAAAGAGTGAACTTACGGAAGGGGGAGAATGTAGCATTCAGGCTTCCAAAGAATCCATAGCCTGCCGGGCTCTACCGGCAGACAAGGAAGGGAGACCAAGGGAGGTCTGGGGTTCATTCTGCAAAGAACAAGGGGTCTCTGCCGGCCGACATGTAATTGCCAGCCGGCAGAGAGCTGAGCCGGTCCTCCATCCTAACCTACACTAGGTACGGAAGTAGGACTGCGGCCAAAAGATAATAAAGGAAAGAGAGGTGGGGAAGGGATAATGGTCCTATAAACTTCATTTTAGCAAGAGATGCACTCAGCAATTAGGTTAGCTCATTCTAACTTAGAGTTGTCTATTAGGGAGGAAGACTGGCAATACTTGCTATCTTCCTCTCAACTTGAACAAAGTTAGGTGAAGTTATTTCGCCGGGGAATAGAGAAAACTCATTCTCCAGCCCGAGAAAAACAACAAAGGACAGTCTGCTAGGCCACTAGAGGAAGGAATCATCTCGTACAGAATCCTTCAAACGTGGACTAGGGAAGAAAAGCTTCCAGTATCCGCCCCTAACCTAGCAAAGGAGACTCATTCTCTATGCTAAGAAGCAGACCACAGACTAGAAACTCTGATGTTCTGCCCCAACCCAAAAAATCAGTCACTCTGGTTATCAGGTCAGGACAGACATATCCTAGAATATTTATACCTGAATTATTATACACATAAAACCGTTAGATTAAGCCAAAGGCTTTCTCAGAGAGAGAGAGGGATTGAACTTAGCCTCCGGAGGAGAAAAGAACAATCGGGGGTGTGCGAAAGTATACTACTGTACCTAGGTTACTAGTCTAGGTAAGGTGAGAATCGATTACCTAACTCACCGAAACTCTCTCGTATACGATCTTGGAAAGAACATTCAACAATATCTTACATGTATAAAATATTTGCCTATAGCTTCAATAAAATCACATTCGGAAAAACTTATATCATGCATGAAAGTACTAGGGCGATTGCCCTACTAAGCCTCGCAAAGGGCAAGATCGGTTACCTATATCACCGAACTAAAAACTAACGACATTATATAAGCATTCTTAGAGGAGCTAAATAGCTAGATTATTAAAGCATAACAAACTGGGAACGTCACTCTAGCTAGCTAAATGACCCATAGCAAGCGATAGCATCCAGGATGCCTCCAGTAGGCAACAGCTATTGTTTACGTTAAAATCACTTTTGATTTAATTCAAAACGACAAGAGCTTCCATTTATACATAGTAAAGATAATGCTCAACATTCAACAATATCTTACATGTATAAAATATTTGCCTATAGCTTCAATAAAATAACACTCGGAAAAACTTATATCATGCATGAAAGTACTAGGGCGATTCCCCTACTAAGCCTCGCAAAGGGCAAGATCGGTTACCTATATCACCGAACTAAAAACTAACGACATTATATAAGCATTCTTAGAGGAGCTAAGTAGATAGATTATTAAAGCATAACAAACTGGGAACGTCACTCTAGCTAGGTAAATGACCCATAGCAAGCGATAGCATCCAAGATGCCTCCAGTAGGCAACAGCTATTGTTTACGTTAATATCACTTTTGATTTAATTCAAAACGACAAGAGCTTACATTTATACATAGTAAAGATAATACTCAACTTCTAGAGGCAGAAGAGGCCAAAGAAGTCATCAAAATGTTGAATGAAATCCAAAATAACCAGATAACACAAGGGAAAACACCAAGTAGTAGAGCTACACGAAAAGGAATAAAGAGGGCGCTACAGCCTTCATCAGATACACACTGGAAATGGAATAGGAGAGATGCCTTATGAGCGGCTCTCTTTTCATTCTCGTTTTAGATTCTTGTTACTGTAACCCCTCGAAGTGTTAATACTGTTTGGGGTGAAGATAGCTATGTGACGTGTCAAGAATACATCCTCTGATATTATGCGATATCTCTGTGAGATTATTTAGGGATATTCGCTCTAAGAGTTAGAATTCTGGATACCTTAAGGTAAAATTCTCTGGGAATATCACTGTAGTCAAATATATCCTAGGAAGCTACCTATTAGGAACTTCCATCAGGACGACATGGCCTGAGCCTAAAAAAGAATTTATCTTTAATTTCTTTCAAATTCATTTCATCCACATTAAATTTAGCGACAGTTAATACCAATGGACTTAATTGTATAAATAAGTAAATCAAATTAATAAGTTTAATGTATTTATACAAACTAGATATGATTTTTATTCAAGAACAAAATATATAAACTGAAGGGAAACTAGAGTAAATAGAAAAATTTGGTAAAATGCTGATATATTATACACAATATTAGAAAGGGGAACTCGCTATCTTTATACGAAAATCATCAACTGTGGATTTCCTGAATATAGAAAATTATATAAATGGTAATTTATTGAGTTCTGATTGTGTTTGTTCAAATGTTTACATTCAGTTACTGAATGTCTATGCACCAGCTGGAATTAGCAAAAAGAAAGAAAGACAACAGCTCTTTTGTAAAGATATGTATTTCTTGGGAAATAATATAAGTAACATTATATTGGGTGGATATTGGAAATCCAATACTAGTATGCGGAATTGTTCAAATTCAGATAGTTACCTTTTATCTAAATCTCTTGTGTGCCTTAAAAAAAACAATTTGAAATTGAAAGACGCTTTGTTTCTCCTAAACCACCATACAGACTATACATATATTAGGGAAAACTATGGCCTAAGATTAGATAGACTTTATGTAAGATATTTCCAAAATCATGTAAGTGATATTCGAAATATACTTGTAATCTGGTCTGACCATTCCATAATCAAACTAACAATAAAATCGGAAAATGTTATGTCATAAGGTAAAGGGTATTGGAAACTCAATTGTAATATTTTGAATAAGGATTTTTTTAAAGAAAACTTCGTGATGGCTTGGTCTGAGGTTAGGAATGAGAAAGGCAAATTTAAAAATATTAAGTACTGGTGGGACTTTGCAAAACAAGAACTAAAATCCCATTTTGTATGTTGTTCAAAGTAAATTAATCGGGAGAGATACGGACTACTTAATTTACTAAATTATCAGTTAAAAGAGAATTTGGGAAATCGACCTTAAATGCTGAGAAAATGTCATTAGTGAATTCATTGAAATTGAGAATAAATAGTATTCAGGATTAAATATGTGAAGGGATGAAAATAAGAGCCAAAGTTGATGATAAATTAAAAGTAAAACTTGTGTCAGCCTATCTACTAGGGAAGGGAACAAATACTAAAACCTTTCTGAATAAGGTCAGGAGAGAAGATGGTAGCGAAATTGTTAATCCCAATACAATTATTATGTACGTAAGAGACTATTTTGAAAACCTCTTTAAAAAAAGAAAAATGTCATAAACATTGTCAACAGATGTTTTTCAATCTAATCAATAGTGTTACAGACAAATATGAAAATTATATATTAACAGCAGATGTGACAGAGTCTGAAGTATTTGCAGCCTTTCGTGGAATGAAAAATGGGAAAAGTCCAGGAATAGACTTACTTCTCTTAGAATTTTATCAGACATTTTGGAAAGATATCAAGCAAGATTTTGTAAGCCAAATGAAATTTTGTTTTTAAAAATAAGACAGCTGTGAAAATAAATAAAGGAATCATTACTCTCACACCAAAAGGAGGAAACTTAGATCATATTATCAACTGCACACTGATAACAATGCTAAATGTAGATTTTAAAGTCATAGCTAAAATAATAACTAAAAGATTTAAAAATGTATTAAATTTAATGATATCCTCTGAACAGTTCAGCTGTTTTAAAAATAAGTCAATAATCAATTCAAACATCTTTAATGAGGAAAAGTATGGTTTACAAAAATGGAAATAACAAGGAGGCAGCTTTGATAAACTTAGACTGGTCAACCGCTTTTGATCGTGTAGATCACGAACTCTTATTTGTAATATTAGAGAAGTTTGATTTCGAGAGTAGTTTTATCCAGTTGATACAAATGTTATATGAAGATGCTGAAAGTGTTATAAGCATAAACGATAACCTCTCTGATCCATTTTAATTAGAAAATCTGTGAGGAAGGGAATTCCATTATTCTTGATGTTATTTATTGTGTATCAAGAAACTTTCTACAGAATGATAAAAAGACAGCTTTCAGAGTCTTCCTTAAAATTACCAAATCAACTGAATATGACTGATTTTGGTTATGCTGATGATTATGTTATTATTTTAACTCGTGACTAAGGTCTTCTAGAATGTATAAATGTAATCAACGAATATGAAAAAGCGTGTGGTGCCATTTTGAATGAGGGCAAGACTTCCATTTTAGGTATAGGATGTTGGAAAAACCGAACGGTATGGCCAATTAATGGCTACCAGTTTCTTCAGGATTCATGTAAAGCACCATACTAATGATTATCAAAAAAGTGTGGGTTGAACTGGTCTTTATTTGGAAGATAAGATTATAAGATGGTTGGTATTTTTCAGAATAGGAGACTGACAATATTTCAAAAGTCTATTGTAATAAATTGTAAGATTCTAGCAAAAACATAGTATATATGACATGTTTATCCAATACCAAATACATGTGCACAAAGAATTCAGAGATGTTTGTATAAATACGTGAGGAATAGCAATTATGAACCAATTGCAAGAAAAACTATATTTTTCGATAAATTAAGAGTGGGAATATTTAATATTTTGTACAAAGCAAAAACATAATGTTCCATACATTTCTGAAAAATTGTATAAATAGATGTTTTGGTTATGAAATGCTTTATTTTTATTTATTCATTTTTTTTTTGGCGGGGGGGAGGGCAAAATTCGGCAACTCTTCTGATTGAAACCAAAATTAAATATAAAGATTGCACTATATTTATCCCTGTATAATAATACATGATGATTGATAGTCATAGAAAAGTCTATTGCTTAAAAAAATATTCAAATGTGTCAAATAAAGAAACTCATTGGTTGCCTATGAATTGTAAAGATTACAAACCCAGGATAGAACTGCTCTATCCCCTTTTCAATTGGACTTCGATCTGGAAACATGTAAACAACAAGTATATTGATAAGAAAAGCAGGGAAATACATTATAAGTATACTCATGAAATACTGAATACAAATGACAGGTTGTATATCATGAATTTAACAAATAAGAATAAATATCTATTTTGTGATGCTCTAGAAAATAACATGCATTTTATTTATTCTGTCAATCACTGAAGCAAATAATATACTGGTTCAAGACCTTGAGAAATTGTTGTAAGATCAAGATAAACAGTTCGCTCAAGATTTTGAAATTAGACTTTGAAACTGTGTCAAATAAGGATGAAAATACTGCAATGGTTTTGATATCGGATTTTTTAGCAATAGTGTGGTATGGACGATCTATACGACTGTTAACGGATCACCAAAATTTACTTATATACGTAAGAAATAGAATGTTAAAAACAAAAATTATAATAAATACTTAAAAAAAATAATCAAATACAAAATTTACAAGAGAATACATTTATGAAAATTACTTAAATATATAACATAATTGTAAGTTAGGAACGTTTGTACAAAAATATCTATTGCATATTATATATTCATTAATTGATTTGATTATTATTGAGTTGATTTATAACTTTGTTAAGCAATGTCAAGTTCATATATGTTTTTTTTTGTAAAGTATGATTACGGATATAATGTAAATTGCTAAAATGTAATCGTATTTTTATGAAAAAAAAAAAAAAAAAAAAAACAGAAGTTTCCTTTTGTTATTTAGTGACGAATCATTTTAGGAGGACCCTCTCTCATCGTAAAGGCAGCTTAGGGATAATTGATTTCATCTTGTAGAAATTAGGGGAGGGAATTTCATGCATTTCTAATAACTAGAAAGAGGGATATAACATCTGGTAGAATAAGAATCTGAAAGTTTATATCTAAGCTATGCTTCATGGAAAAAAAAACAACAATATGACAATGGTAAGGGAAAATTCAAAAAATATACCTAATAATAGTGATGAAATTTATACAGAAAAAACTTTCATATTTCTAAATGAATTAAGTAAAACTTTACTGAGTTGTGGGTTTAGAAATGTTCGATAATCTTAGTAGGCATGATGATTTCATAGATAAAATGATAAGCGGTATGTCAAACAGCGAGCGATGTAATAATACTCAACTAGTGTATGAGACCCATAAAAAATACTGTTAAATATTCATTGAAATGTGCACACACCTGCACATGCACCTCTCACACAGCAGGGTAAAAGTATGTCCTGTCACTCCCACCCTAGTCACGGGTTTCGTTGGCGTAACCGGAAGTATATACTGTATTGTTATTTCTGTAGCCAGACACTTGCTCTAGTTACATATGGAGGATGTATAGGGCCATTTCAAAATTTTGTTTCCTACTAAATGATTATTAGATAGTTACTACGGCTGAGGTGTGTTTTAGAGGTTAAATAAAGAAAGTAAATAAATAGATGGAGCAATTTCTTTATCTAAATGTGAACAATTCTAGACTTCCTAAGTAGGATTAAGCTTCAGTCTAAACCTTCTCGTAGCCCCGATTCTTCTAACGGATTAAGTGATGGTTTGTCGGCCGGTGTTTATACACTATTTACGCAACCAGTTTGCTGGAATTGTAATCGAATTAACACCTAAATCTATGTCTTCCTTTATTCATTTCATAAAAAAATAAACTTTCAGCGAATGAATTCGGAAACAAAATAAAATTCCTCATATAAATTACGGCAATATTAAGTATGTTATTAAATTTTGTGTGTGCTTTTAGAGGTTATTTTAATCTCCAAAGTCTATAAACTTATAGACAATGACAATTTGAGGAAAATTGAAAGGATGTATATCTTGTGAAGGATATGTTTATGATGCTGTTTGAAGGAGGCGTTTCAACTTAATTGCGATATGTTCGGATTTAAGAAATATACTTTTGTTCTGCCGAAAAGATAAAAGTCCTTATTGAAAATAAGTTTCTTAATTTAGTTTAGAATAAGCTATATCGAATTGGGATACAAGTCTGGAAATTTTCTGAGGCAAGTCACCATATTTGACATTCTTCCCCAGCAACAAAGTAACAATTGAACGATAGTATTGTATTGATGTAATAAGATATTTTCCCTTTCAATTATTTTAACATATTTTGTAATTGTTGCGTTGTATAGAGTATGTTAGAATATTCATATATATATATATATATATATATATATATATATATATATATATATATATATATATATATATATATATATATATATATATATATATATGTGTGTGTGTGTGTGTGTGTGTGTGTGTTTGTAACTATATATATATATATATATATATATATATATATATATATATATATATATATATATATATATATATATATATATATATATATATATACAGTATATATATATACATACATACATATAAACAAGAATAAGTAAGGGTCATATGACAACATACATCATAATTTGGCATGTAGATAATAAATGAGTTTTATGAATTTGTGGGTAAACAACAAGACTAGAGCTACCATAAACGCATTTACACACTTACCCAATAATTGCAAAAACCAATCTCTTCTTGCTAACTTGCGAACAGTGAGAAACCCCTTAGGAGTTAAAATATCATAACAAAAATATAGTAAGATAAAATTAGACCTATATACGTCTGTAAGCATTAATGTCTATTAAAATATCTTAATTCAACGAGATTGAAAACCAAAGCTAGTTAGTTTAGCTTCAGCTAAACAGAGATGAGGATGATCAAGTTTTTCATTGCTCCTCCTAATGTCAAACACATCACCCCTAAAGGGTTGCCTCTTCTTTTGAGCTCCACTGGATTAAGATAAGAGGAAGAAGTCTACACAAAAGAGTGCAGATTAAAGGTAAACTATCATTTTTGTTCCAGTATTGTACCAGGAAAAGTTTCTTTAATTCTCAAATTGCAATAAATTTTAGTTGGAGCTTAAACTCTCGGATGATAAGGTCAATTCATTTCCAAATAAGCCCCTCTATAACTCTCATTAGGCAAATTTTGTCCTTGATTAGGTAGTTAAACACAAGAAAAGGAATAGGCCTATCAGTTACGTTGACCAAATTCTAATTAAAGAATTACCATTCCCAATGCCCAATATTGTGACCAAATCAAATGCAGATTATTGGAAATGTCCTTCAACTATGTTTAGGTTTTTGTATATACGTTACAAAAAGTTACATACTAGGACAGAAAATAAAACCAAAAAGAAAAATCATGATATATATATATATATATATATATATATATATATATATATATATATATATATATATATATATATATATATATATATATCTATATATACACACACACACACACACACATATATATATATATATATATATATATATATATATATATATATATATATATATATATATATATATATATATATATATATCGATATATATATATATATATATATATATATATATATATATATATATATATATATATATATATATATATATATATATATATATATATATATATATATATATATATATATATATATATATATATATATATATATAGTAGGTGGATATAGTAGATGGACAAACCGCTCCAAATGATTGGATTGAAAACATTATAATTCCAACACACAAGAAAGGGGACACCACCTTATGCAAAAATTATAGGCCTATCAGTCTATTACCACATGCTTATAAAGTTTTAGCAAAAATTATACAAAGTAGAATAGCAAGACAAGAAGAGGAAATAATTGATGAGGGTCAAGCAGGATTTAGGGTGGGTAGAGGAATAATCGATCATGTATTCACCTTCTCACAAATCATAGAAAAATTCTGGGAGAAGGAAAAAGATCTGTATTGTGTTTGAAGGAATGATTAGGATTTTGAAGGAATGGGGAATAGAACCAAAAATACTGGAAACCATCAGGAGATTGTATGAAAGGACATTGACTATATTAAGAAAAGGAAAGTGTTTGACAGAAGAGTTCATAACCACTGGTGGGGTTTTACAGGGTTGCCCACTATCACCACACATCTTCAACCTATACTTGGAATGGGTTATGAGAATTGCACTTGGAGATTATGAGGGTGGCATAAATATACGAGGGACAAAAATATCTAACATGAGGTATGCAGATGACATAGTGCTTTTAGCAGAAACTAAGGAGGAACTTCAGAGAGTGTTGAGAATGATGGAGGAGCAGTGTAGTAGGTATGAATTAGTGATAAATAGAGAGAAAACCAAAAGTTTGAAAATTGGACGCCAGAGAGAGGCCTTAGAAATACAGCTATCAGAGGGAGAAGTGGAACAAGTCAATGAGTTTAAATATTTGGGAGTGTTTTTCACAGCAGATGGAAAGATGGAAAGAGCAATTCAAGACCGAATCTCAAGTGGCCAGCAAGCATTTGGAAGGCTAAGAAGAATCTGGAAAGATAGAAATATATCCATTAAGTTGAAAATTAGGCTATTAAGAGCAATAGTAATCCCCACAGTGATATACGGTGCTGAATGCTGGATACTGAAGAAGAGAGAAGAGAAAAAGTTATTAGCCTTTGAAATGAAATGTCTGAGAAGAATCTGTGGTGTAAGATCGGAGGACAAAATTACGAACAAGAGAGTGAGAGGAATGCCTGGTGTTGAGGACACAATTCCGATTAGAGTGGAAGATATTCAGAGGATATGGTTTAGGCATGTACAGAGGATGGAACAGGACAGATGGCCAAAGATAGTGCTTCATGGTCAAGTGGCCGGAAATAGACCGAGAGGACAACCAAGAGATACATGGGTGAAAACCTTCAAGAAAGCAAATAGAGGCGAGACATTTCAGCAGCTGGCACAGATGGCATTGGGTAGGAGTCGCTGGAGAGAATGGCGATATCAGATGCAGGACCCAACCCGGAGAATTCCGGACGGGATTTAGTGAGTAAGTGATATATATATATATATATATATATATATATATATATATATATATATATATATATATATATATATATATATATATATATATATATATATACATCTATAAATATATATATATATATATATATATATATATATATATATATATATATATATATATATATATATATATATGTATATATATATCTATATATGTATATATATATATATATATATATATATATATATATATATATATATATATATATATATATATATATATATATATATATGATATTGAGAGAGAGAGAGAGAGAGAGAGAGAGAGAGAGAGAGAGAGAGGAGAGAGAGAGAGAGAGAGAGAGAGAGAGAGAGAGAGAGAGAGGTCATTTAAGGGAAATGATACTAATTTATGTGAGTGAATATCTAGTCTGTTTTACTAATTTTGAAATCGATGAGGTGAAACATAAATTTATGAGTTCGTTAAAAACTATTATCATTTGATTTAGATTTTAATATCATAAGAGAGTCAATGAGGAGAACCTACGCGATCATTTTAAATTTCTATTATAACTTAACATTACACATATTAAAGTTAAATGTTTCTGGTGAATTTTTCATAGATAACTGTTTCTTTTCCATGATAGCGTTTTGCAGATATTCTTATATAATACAGTTACCGGTATGCAGTGTATTTTATGTCATAATTTACTCATATAGATATAACCCTCGGAAAACTCAATATTGTATAAAGCCTAGAGCTCTAATTTAATAAAGTTTTGTTCGGACCTAATAATTCAAGTGATCTATTTTGCTATTACGTAATGTCTTTTTAAAGTGATGTAGTTTATAGTAAATATACATTCATTTTTGTAAAGAGTGTTTCATTCCAATCACTATTGTTTAAAATAGAATCTGCTCGTATCCTGTTAAGTACCACAATAAGTTTTAAATAATATACAAAAGTAATTAACTACTTTTGTCTTGAGTGTACTTCAGAGACCTTTGGATATTCAGTGTTTTATATATTGCTGTCTGGGAGTTATTTAACTGTTCCAGAATTCGTGTATCAATATTTTGAAGTTGAACAATTTTGATGTATAACCGAATAAGTGAGTTTAGAATTTGAAAGGTTGATTAACTGGCCTGTCGTAGTATATATAATAGTATATGTTTGGTTCCCAGTCACGGACCATAGTATAATATATAATTGGGGCCCAGACCCGGCAGCCTTAATCGTGAAATAATAATAAAAATGATAATATATATATATATATATATATATATATATATATATATATATATATATATATATATATATATGTATATATATATATATATATATATATATATATATATATATATATATATATATATACATATATATATATATATATATATATATATATATATATATATATATATATATATATTCGCAGACTTGAAACCAAAGGAAGTATGATAGTACATGTATATGCTTCTTTGTCTGCTAAGGTGAATGTACACACTGACCTTCCCCGCCCTTGCCCAAATAGATATTGAGGTTGAAGGAAAACTATCTGTCCTCTACAATCACCACAGTTGAAATCATCAGTGCTTTCTTTGTGCCAAGAACATGACAGGGAAGGTCATCCTGAATGGTATGAATAGCATATTGCTGGTCTGTGATTATCGACTCTGTGACATGGCGAGATAGGCACGACCTATCGTAACATGGACATTGAGCAATGTCAGGTTGTAATTATTATCGAATCTATATTGATGTTTACTGTGAGCGCGGTCCAGATATGCCACATCACTAAAATGGCGTACAGATTTGAAGCCTCTTCTCTGCATTTACATCATATGAGGCGCTTTAGTGGCGGTGACAGCCATTAAGGACATAGAGTTCTCACAGTCAAGATTTTCCCCCATATATATATATATATATATATATATATATATATATATATATATATATATATATATATATATATATATATATATATATATACATACATATATATATATATATATATATATATATATATATATATATATATATATATATATATATATATATATATATATATATATATATTTATATATATCTATCTATCTATCTATCTATCTATCTATCTATCTATCTATTTGTATATATAGATATGAATATATATATATATATATATATATATATATATATATATATATATATATATATATATATATATATATATATATATACATATATATATAAGTCGAGCGTAAGCAGCTAATAAACTTTAGGAACTAATTATTTTCTAAGCTTTAGGGAACCAAATGCTCTATCATCTTTGGGTCGCCTTGCATGGTTGCCCTCGACGTTTTGCATATTTTATCAAATTATTAGAATGTCATATTCGGAAATATGCTAATATTTAAAAAAAAAAAATAAATAAAATAAAACAATACCCTCGTCAAGAACTTCAATACCAGACTCTTTCAATTCTGAATAAACTTTGATTTGGTTAAACAATCTTTTACTTCCCTTGAGATCTTCTCCGTTTACAGCATTCTGAATCTCCCGTAAAAAAAACTATGTATTTTAAAGTATCTTCCTCGATTACATCAAAAATTTTCTTTATTTCTTTGTTTTCTCTCAAACGGTCTTCTTTGCACGAGACACCAGTAAGGTGATAACTGAGAGCTGAGATGAATGCAACTAAATTTATTTCAACAGATTGCGAGCCTTCTATACAAAAGTTTCAAAGGAAAAAGATCGCACAAATTTAAACAGATTAATGAAAAAAAAGATTTAAACCGATTCTGTTAATAGTTACAAAAGATCACGTGATAAAAAAAAAAAAAAAAAAAAAAAAAAAAACGATTACAGTGTATGAGTGTGTATGAAACACATGCAGTACATGGCTCTCGTCATAAAAATGACATACATGTGAAATAGGGCGCCCTGTTCTAGAGAAGCGTATATACTTTTGAAGTTTGGCATGAAGTACAGGTGCGAACCCAATACTTAGCATCCTTAGTAATGCCAAGCCAAATAAACTACTTCCTCAATAGCCGTGCAGTAAAATGGCACGAAGGATGTGCAAGCCTTGAATGAAACCAAACTCATGTCGGCGCATTGGAGCAGGTATCCAAGGTCTACCAGTAGTGACATCACAGAGGAGGATAGCATTGGAGTTGTTGCGAGGGACCTCCTCCCAATGGGGAAATATGCAGGATGTCCTCTATGCTTGGTACTCTGGATTTTTTTTTTGTTCTTCTGCCAAGGCCTTGTAAACTAGTCCAAGGTGAATGGCGCCCAATGCAATTCTTTACAAGGCATCGGTAACAGGATTAAATTGCCAAGGAAAGTGATTAAAGGTAAAATTGTATTCATCCGGGGCGGAGAGATTTTGGCGTTGACGGGCAGACCAGGCTTCAGACTATCGAAAGTTGGCATGCACCACAGGCATGTGTTAATGACAAAGGGTTTCCCCTCCAAGAAGTGGCGAATGTGACGATCAGCCAAGTGCACTGGAAGTAATTCGTGGTCGAAGGTAGAGTAGCCAGATTCTACCCTGGACATTTCTCTATGGAAGAAGCCCAATGGGCGGGGTGAGCCGTTAACCACCTGTTCGAGTTCTACCCCAATAGCGACATTGCTGGTATTGCTGGAGAGGAGAGGTGCATGTGGCATGGGAAAAGAGATAGCAGCAGCGTATTATAGGCCATTCTTTGTGTTACAGATGGCCTCTTCTTGAAGGGGACCCCACTTCAAGGCCTTCTAGCTTGCCCTCGAGGGAGGCATAGAGAGAGGCAAGAGTGGCGGCCATGGCTGGCAGTAAACGGTGATAATAGTTGATCATACCAGGGAATTCTTACAGTGCTTTGATGGTCGATGGTGTGTGAGAGATCTGAACAGCTGCTACCTTCTGAGAGAAGAGGTGGATTCATACAGGAGTGATGCGGCTGCCCTAAAGCCGGCCATACACTCAGAGGACTGACTCTACGGTTTGTCCTTAGGTACTGGAATGGAGCTCCTGTCCTATGAGAAATGCCCACACACACTATGGACTAACTAGCTTAGTTCAACAGGATTGGGCTCTCAGGATATGCCCACATGGTTACATTTTTGGTACTTGTTAACTAAATTTGGGACCCTGCTGGTATCAAGTACAATTGGTACCCTACATCTAATTTTGAGAATTAGATTTTGGTACTTTTTATTATCTTTATTCTTTTTATGATATAAAAATATGAAATCAGGCTTGAAAAAATCATATGATGGATTGTGAGAGGCATTCCCTGTTGGCTTTTACGTGGTGGTGAGTGCACTTATTTCTCTTGAAGTCATTAGAAGCTTATCTTTTCTGGTTATCCCCAAATCCCCATTAATCGAAGAGTCTAAGCGTCTCCTGGGAGGAATATACTAAATGGATTTTTAGACCTTTCTGGAGATTATCTCATGATGAAGCAATACTTCCCTTTTAATTAAGCGCACTTGTTTTCGCATTAA
>NC_090740.1:86968329-86970829 GCF_036898095.1 Palaemon carinicauda
CCCGGTGTAGCTGAAATGCCTCCACACAAGAGCAGTATTCAATTAAGTCTTACTCGATCCGGATACACATTTTCCTTTTACACCTGGGGACCAATTCTCCCGAATAGTCCCGCTGGACTATAAATGGCCAGGGCTAATATCATGCAATAACGCAAGCCAGGCCAGTGGTGACTTATGAGAAGTTTTCAGAAACTATTGTTCTAGAATACAACTTTATTTTTAAAATACAGTGTTTTTTTTCGTTTTTATTCTAACGTTAATAGTCTAGAGGTAGGAGTAACCCTCATCACAGGTCCTGTAACATAATACATATAAATTTAAAGTACATATAACAAATCCCCCTTTATAGAGAAAAGTTAGGGATCATTAACCAACAACATCTCACAAATACAAAGAAAATTATGTTATCATACAAGATTACATGTAATAGAAATTATTTCATTGAAATAAAAATGAAATATATTATTTAATACAAACTTCAAGTGAAAATTCAACATTTACGTAAATGATATAAAATCACCAAAAAAAAAAAAATCAATATAAATCCTTATAAAGAAAATGAAAAGTTTAATTAACAAGGATCTAAACTCAAAAATAATATCTAACCTATGCCTGTTTTCGGCCAGGGGTTAGCATCATCTTTCAGAACTTGACTAGATAAATTTTTAAATGCTAAGGTGGACTTCAGCGGGACTTTCGTATAAGTCTGATTGGACTTTCCCAAGCTTGATACACTGGACATGTAGCCGCATTATGCCAATAGAAATGTTAGTCATTATTACTAAAGTTTTACCCACTCAAAAATGATTAGGTATAGAGTGTTCATGGGCGAGACTGAGAATATAAAAATTGTGTTTTTTTTATGGATAACAAACTAAGTAACTCCTGATCTACAATCAACTTTGAACAAAACTTAGGACTACAGTATTCACTGAATAACAAACTTCCAGTTATTGCTGACACAGGATTGGGATTGGACTCATTATTATCAAACTGATTAAACAAAATATCTCAGGCTAGTTAACATCGTCATTAGAAGAGACCTCATTACGAACGAAGGTATCTTTAAAAGACAAATCATTAGAATACTCGATAATTGGTTTATCACAAACTAAGATACCTTCACAAGAAATGTTAACAGAGCAGCCAGAAGACCTTGCATTACGAAAACAAATGTCATCTCGAGACTGGTTGGTAGTAGACTTGAAAGCAGAAGCATTATCAGGAACCAATATATTATGACCAGACTTTTTCATATACCAAATCATTACCAAGCAAAAAGCGAACGCCATTAATAGGCAACTCTGAAATATCTATTCTTTTTTTCTTTTTTTTAGTCCAAGAATCTATGATCGACTTAAATTTTTAATAATACTGCGTTTGGTTCCAAATTACATTATTTGGGAATAATTTTGATAAATCAATTCCTCTCTAAAGCTTTCTTAGAATAATCCTATAGGTTAAATTAATTTTAAAAATAGATATATCAAGCAGTTAAACTGTCATTGGCTACTGGGTTTATTCCCTGTGGGATTGATAATGCCAGATTCCATAACCATTTTTTTTTTAAAGGTTATTGTGCCTCTGATTTAATTAATGTTATGACTTTTGGCTCTTTTAAAAACGAAACTCCTAGAGCTCTCTTAGTCATAACTTACTGATCCTCTTTAACATTTCTATGGAACTTTTCTTTCATCTATATATATGACATAATCAGTTAATCAATTATACTCTTATCATCAAACTCGAATTATTTGTAAAATAGTTATACAAGTAAGTGACAAAGATATTTTGCAACATATAAAGGAACGGAGGTAATTGATTGATTGGGAGTCGGGATAGTAATTTAATAAAAAGTAGCTACGGGAAGTGAGGCAATAACTATTTGATTACTGAGGCAACATATTGCAAATAGAAATTGCATTCATGCTGTATATCATATGATAGGAAATTAAAATATGGGCCTTTGGAACTAGTTTCATAGAAAAAGGATAGGAATTTACATTGTATAGCCAAGAAAAATGTTTTTCACCTTTTTGTTACTTTGACCTTGATTATGCTGTATTATGCACATATTGGCACTATTTTCACTCAAATCGAATAAAATGTTCGTGACTTCAACCCTGATTGGTAAAAATAAAAAAAAAATACGAGACCTGACTGATTGCAAAAATTACGGAGGCATAAGTATGTCAGTTGTTATGAGAAAACATAGTATGCTTATCCTAAAGGGACTGGAGAGAAAGATTGATGAAAAGCTGAGAGATGAACAAACAAGATTTAAAAAAATTTGAAGTTGTACTGACCATATTTTAGTTTTGAAGCATGTTTTACAGAAATGCGTAGAATATAGAAATCCACATTTAATGGCCTATATGGACTATGAAAAAGCCTTTGATAGCATGCACCGACCAATTTTGTGGAGAGTTCTGCGTTATTATGGAGTTCCTCTTAACTATGCAAATTTCATTAAGTTTGTTCCTGAGCATAGCGAGTGCAA
>NC_090740.1:86980829-86985829 GCF_036898095.1 Palaemon carinicauda
CAAAGATGAAAACACTACAAAAATTCCAAAATGAAAACATAAGAGACATATAACATATAACAACAATAGTCATAATGATAATAATATTTAATGAAAACAACGAAACACTCCATAACATATACAATCTCGAACCAGTAAATATCAGGTACCACAGAAGAGCCACGCGAACCTAGGAAAGATTCCAAAGCATTTCCCCAGAACTTGCAACAAAGAGTGAGAAAGTAAGACACACAAAACGAGCATTCCTTCTGGAAAAGGATAGCTCCTTTCATTGCTCAAGACAAACCAAATCCAGAGTAATAAAATAAGACCATAAAAAAGGAGACAAACATAAATAAGAAAACAAGGCCCAGAAGAGGAATAACCATGAAAACACGAGTCCCTCGTAGGCTGACATGAGAACTCTCCTCCTGAAAATCCATGTGGCATGATGTTGGCTAAAAAAAAAAAAAAACAACAACAAAGAGCTATTGCGTCTGTATTAATATTTTCAGCTCCCACTGTACTTCATTTCAACACCTTTCCCCCAATCCTTCCCATCCTAATTTCCCCTTGTCCCCTGACCCTCTTATCCTATCCCACTATACTGTAGCTCGAGCTGTATGGTACGACCTTCATTATTCAAAGGATTTTGATAACTAAAAATTTTGAATGTATATGGCATATAGTAGGATTTTCTGAGGCTTTTGTATGTAGCTGGAAAGAGTGTGAAGGTGAAATCGGGGGTGAGACAATATGCTTTGAATGTATTGGGGTAATATTGATTTTATAAAAAGTGAAGTAATTGTAGGAGAAGGCTAACACTAATAAAAGAACCTCAATTTAGTAACTTAGAGGAGAATATATGTAAGAAAGAATCAAGTTTTGAAGTTGAACTTATATACAATCGAGCTAGTTAATATAGATGCTAGAAAATAGAAAAGGTTTATTCACACAAGAATTTGGAAGTAGATTTTATGAATAACAGCTAAATAGAAGAAGAGGAGAGTAACCTAAAGAGATAAGAGAGGTTATTAAAGTTTAATCTCATTGTTTTGTGAATATACCAGATTTTCTACACATTTCCTCTAAAACTCATCTATGAGGCGTGTACAGACAATGATGATATACTGCTTGTTAGAATAAACTTCAATAAATGTCATAGAGGAAATACAGATATAGACTAACACAACCTGCTCCTATGATTGCCCAATGTCAGAAAGTATGATTGTATTATATCGCTCCACGATCTGACCATCGTTAGCCTACGTTTAAAAGCAAGAAATAAAATCCAAAAAGAATTATTTAAAAGAAAATCAAAACAGAAATCGAGGAATACATGCCAATCTCTTTTTCCCACACAGACTTATTTTCTGTTTCCCATAAACAAACTATACCATTGACGTCTGTCTTAGAAATATCACTTAAAGGACCTTAGATGATTAGAGATGAAATTTTGGCAAAAAGCGAAGAAGATCAAAGAACCTGAAAATTTTTTTCAGATGATTTCATGTCGATGAAATGTTAGGAAATTGATAGATAACATCGATTTTATCGCGAATAAAAAAAAAACAGTGTTATTATTATTATTATTATTATTATTATTATTATTATTATTATTATTATTATTATTATTATTATTATTATTATTATTATTATTAGCTACGCTACAACCCTAGTTGGAAAAGCAAGATGCTAAAAGGCCAAGGGCTCCAACTGGAAAAAAATAGCCAGTGAGGAAAGGAAATAAGGTAATAGATAAATGATATAAGAATAATGAATAATTAAAAGGAAATATTCTAAAAACAATAACAACATTGAAACAGATATTTCATATATAAACGATAGAAAGACTTATGTCAACCTTATCAACATAAAAACCTTTGCTGCAAGTTTGAACTTTCGAAGTTCTACTGATTCAACTACCCGGTTAGGAAGATCATTCCACAAGTTGGTCTGAGCTGGAATAAAACTTTTTGAATACTGTGTAGTATTGAACCTCATGATGGAGAAGGCCTGACTTAACTGCATGCCTAGTATCACAAACAGGATGGAACTGCCTTGGATGACCTGAATGTAAAGGGTGGTCACAATTATGAATAATCTTATGAAGCATGCATAAAAAACTAATTGAACGACGGCACCAGAGATTAATATCTAGATCAGGAATAAGAAAGTCAATAGACCGTAAGTTCTTGCCCAACAAATTAAGGTGAGAATCAGCCGCTGAAGACCATACAGGAAAATAATACTCGAAAAAAGGTAGAATGAAAGAATTAAAACACTTCTTTAGGATAGATTGATCACCGATAATCTTAAATTACTTTCTTACTAAGCCAATTTTTGGGGGATATTGAAGAAGACACAGAACTAATGTGTCCCAAAAGTAAATTTCCTGTCGAGAATCACTCCTGAAATTTTAAAAGAGTTATACAAAGGTAAAGAAATATTATCAATGCTGAGATCCAGATTTTCAGTAGTCACTGTCGTTAAGTTTTGTCAGGATTCAACTTCATCCCACATAATTTGCAATGATAGAAGAAAAATTATGTCACGTTTCAGACAAAGGTTTTTACGGAGGATTATTTCCCTGAAAGTCAAAAGAAACCATCCAATTTGAGAAACATTGGTTTATTTACTATCAATATCATAGACTGAATAGAAGGGAATGTTTACTTTTATATTCTACATATATCTAAGGTCTAAATTTATCCAAATCTTAAACGATAACATTTCAAAGAGTGGGCAGTTCATCATCACTATTTAATAGATTTCATTGTAATAAACACTGACTCTAGAGTTCCCCACATGACAATATATATTGTTAATTCTATTTATATTAGGGATAACAAATTTATAGTTTTTTTTCACCTTTTGAGGATATAACATATACATGTATTCTATGAATTTGTATTTGTAAAACATCAATTAGTACAAGATCCAATACACCCAATAAGGTACAGTACACAGTAACTGGCAACTCTTACTTTCTTCACATTTCTAATGAAACTAGGCTGCCAGGACGAAGAATTTTGAGACTTCACTCAATAAAACATGCAGTTTAATAAGCATAAATTTAGAGAATTAGAGTTAATCTTTTTATCATAATATTTGGTGGATCGTTATTGAAATATTAACTGAATAATATTTTATTAGGATGCAAATGAAAAATAAAAATATTTTATGAATCAATTTTTTCAGCCACCATAGAAATGTATTTAACGTAAAAAATGTGTCAGAGATATAGTTGTGGGCAAAGTCTAACGAGACATCAAATGGCAAAGTGGCAGTGTCGCTGTGATACACTCACAGTCTCACAAAGTAGGTATACAATGCTTGTACATTCATCTGTAAAGTCGGCCATACACGTAGAGGACTGACCGTAGGGTTTGACCTTAAGGACCGGACTGACGTTTCAGTCCTGTGAGAAATGTCCACATACGCTACTACTGACGAACCAGCTTATTTCAAGAGGATTGGCCACCCAGGATAGGCCCATATGGTTATGCTTTTGGTACTTATCAACTAAATTTGGTATGTTACCAGGTATCAAGTACAATTGGTAGCCTATATCTAACTTTGAAAATTCAAAATTTTAGTACCTTTCACTTTCTTTAAATTTTATATAATTTAAATATATGAAATCTAACTTGAAATAATAATATGAAGGAATGTGATCGGCATTCTCTGTCGGCTTATGAGTGGTGGTGATTTGTCCGCTATGGTGTTAATGTACTTATTTCTCTTGAAATCATTATAAGATTACCTTTTCCATTTATCCTCATTAATCCGAGAGTCTATATATCTCCAGGGAGCAATATACTAAATGGATTTTTAAACCTCTCTGGGGATTATCTCATGCTGAAGCAACAATGCAATTTTAATTAGGTGTAATTTTGTTGGCGGTAATTTATAGAAATTTTAAAACGATTGTGTTTATATAGACAGAGAGAAAAAGTGAGAGAGACATACATAAATTAATAGAATCATCAGTAGCAACTTAATTTATATTCTATCAGTATTTTACATCTTCGTTTTTTCCTATGAAGAAAATTCATAAAACTTAACCGGAATATTACTTTTTTTTTTCTTTTGTTTCGGTGTCTGTTTATTATCAGTATACAAGATATCGCCGTTTACCCGAACCTGTACGTGCTGCTATACCTGATGTCAATAGCTTACCAATAAAGGACTTGATGACCAAAGCAGACGCCCTTATTGACTGAAACATCACAACCTTCAAGACCTCCATCAAGGCGTCCACTCCTGACGAAGAGAATACCCATTCAACGTCAACCGAAGCTGATGTGAATGCCGTAGGTCACACAAGCCTACCTCGTGACGTGCCGGAACGGCGACAAAGCCACCTATCATCCAGCACTCGCTCGCGCCCCAAACAACGACTTCTACAGCCACTTATTGCTGCCCATCAGCCGCAGTTTTGCTACTACCCCACATGATTTGCGGCTGCCACGAAGAAATGTGCCATGGATTGTCAGTGGCCAAAAAACATGGAAGTAGGTCATCGCTCATGGTGGTCGTCTCCCGTATTTCTAATCTTTTCTTTTTACATGATGCAGGAACGGGCGTGCATTTTTTGGTAGACACGGGTGACTGTAGTTCTCTTTTGCCAAGGGAATTCATCAGGACACAACGTAGTCTAAGTCTGCCGACGTCCTACTGGTAGCTGGCAACGGATCTGCGATAACCCCCTACAATTACGAGAACCTCATATTATTATCTGGAAACGAAAAATTTAATTGGAAGTTTCTCGTTGCTGACGTCACATTGCTAATCCCCGGCATTGATTTCCTCTCTAAATTCCATCTTCTGGTCGATGTTGCCCGTATGACGATTGGTCAATGCAGACTTGTACGTGCCGACACCTCTTAAACTCGCCCCCTCCAACCTTGCTCTCCACATCAGCGCACTCATGTATGACTACGTTAACCTCTTAATGTCATTCCCCGATGTTTTCTGTCCAGAACTTCGCCAAACGCCCACGGATCCTGTCAAACACG
>NC_090740.1:86990829-86998329 GCF_036898095.1 Palaemon carinicauda
CTATTCTTTACTGATTATTTTCAAGGCGAAAATTTCTTTGGCCTTCATATCCTGCTTTATGTATAGCTGCCATTCTGCTTGAGTTAGTGCTCCATCTTAAATTTATCTGCACTTCATCTTGTGCTTCACGTCGAGCTGCTATTCTGCTTTCATTAGTGTTCCTTCTTAAATTTGTCTGCTCTTCGTCATCCGCTTGACATATAGCTACCATTCTGCTTACACTACTATTCCTTCTTAAATTCATCTACACTTCATCTTCTGCTTCACGTATAGCTACCATTCTGCTTTCATTAGTGTTTATTCTTAAATTCATCTGCACTTAATCTTCTGCTTCGGGTCTAGCTGCCAATTACCTTTCATTAGCGTTCCTTCTTAAATTCATCAGCTTTCCGTCTTCTGCTTCACGTCTAGCTGCCATTCTGCTTACATTAGTGTTAATTCTTAAATTCATCTGCTCTTTGGCTTCTGCTTTACGTCTACCTGCTTTCATTAGTGTTCCTTCTTAAATTTCTCTGCACTTCATCTTCTGCCTCACGTCTAGCTGCCATTCACATTTCATTACCGTTCCTTCATAAAGTCATCTGCACTTCATCTTTTATTTCACGTGTAGCTGCTATTCTCTTTTCATTAGGGTTCCTTCTTAAATTCAACTGCTCTTCGTCTTCTGGTTCACGTCTAGCGGATATTCTGCGTTCATTAATGTGCCTTCTTAAATTCTTCAGCCCTTTGTCTTCTATCACGCGAGGTTGCTATTCTGCTTTCATTAGTGTTCTTTCTAAAATTAATCTGCACTTCATCTTCTGCAACATGTGTAATTACCATTCTGTTTTCAATAGTGTTCCTTCTTAAATTCAAATGGTCTTCGTCTTCTGCATCATGTCTAGCTGCCATTCTGCATGCACTACTGTTCCTTCTTAAATTAATTTGCTCCTCACCTTTTGCTTCACGTCTTGCTGCTATTCTGCTTTCATTAGTGTTTTTCCTTAAATTCCTCTGCTTTCTATCTTCTGCTTCACGTCTGTGACATTCTGCTTCATTAGTGTTTTTCTCTTAAATTCATCTTCTCTTCGTCTTCTGCTGCACGTCTAGCTGTTATTCTTCTTTCATCATTGTTCCTTCTTAAATTTGTCTGCTCTTCGTCTTCTACTTCATGTCTAGCTACCATTCGGCTTTCATTTTTGTTCTTTCCTAAATCCATATGTTCTTTGTGTTTTGCTTCATGTCTAGAAGGTATTCTGCTTGCATTGGTTTTTCTTCTTAAATTTGTCTGCTCTTTGTCTTCTGTTGCACGTCTAGCTGTTAATTTCTTTCATTGGGGTTTCTTCTTTTATTAGTCTGCTCTTAGTTTTCTGCTTCACCTCTAGCTGTCCTTCTGCTTGTATTTGAGGTCTCAAAAGACACATTTCTACACTGTTACGCGTTCTACCATGGATGCTAAAGTACTGAGCACTTGGTCTTATAACGTTTTGATAATCCTTCAATTATAAGCCTTCCAAATGTGATTTTGTTGAAGAATATGTTATTTCCTTCACTGGTAATAACTCTTTACAGCCTAACTGGCGAGTAACAACAAGTACGGTGCGTTGCAAATATGTTTACGTTACCCTGTTTTAGGGGATTATGCCAATATCTTCTAAGAATATCTGCTAATTGAAAATATTTCTTAGTAAAATAATAACAGTGACTTAGATGCATTTCTGCAAAGCCTGCATTTGAAGATAATGGGAAAAGCCTATACGTTTGAATCAACGTCACTAAGGTATACTTTGTGCTTGTTTGTTACCTTTCCTAAGAGGCCTAGTCGATTATTTAGTTTTGTATGATGATATCTAGTAATAAATATGGATTAATTGAGCTTAAAGATTGATATGAAAAATAAAATGTATCATAATAAGATGGTTGATTTTTATACATATTTATGGACTTTTGTTAGCAATAAAAGTCATTGTTAATAAAGAGTCCATTTCCAATGTTCATTGCGTTTTACCCTGTATTAAAGAACATTTTAGGGTGGCAAGGAACGCAAATCACAACCCTTTTTTACTGCATAAATATTTCAATTACCGAATCTAACGGAAAAGAAAAATTTTCAGTGACTTCGCAACATCATGATTAAGAGAGTAAGTTATATCTTAAATTCAGTAGTCTGAAAGGAAACAAGAATACTCTATATGTATATATAAGAACTAGTTTTATGAGTATTTGATATGCGTATTATTTTACTAATCATCTAATTCTATCTTTAAATTACTTTTAGGAGTAGACTACCGACATGATATTCTATCTGCTGACAATGAGGTTGTTACTATCAATGTCAAATAATTACAAACACTTCTCCTGGAACACTTTTTGTAACACACCTGTTGTTTCGATGGATATAATCAGCTACACCAAAAGACTATGACTGGGTGTATCTGTAACCAAAGAAAGCTTTGTTGGTTTGCCAATTGGAAGTTTAAACTACGCTACGCTTATGATGGTGTTTTCGATTTTGCAAAGCCCGAAGATATGGTGAGAAGGCTCTGCACTTTTATTATTTTATGTTGGGATATCATTTCGGTACACCCTCTGCTAGGTAGATTTTATATGCTTTTGCAAAACACTTAGAGTATTTTTAGCACTATGTCACCATATTTGGTGTAGATGAACTATTTTGCTTGAAAGGACCTATCAATTTCCTTAATTGTGATTGCAAGTGTTCAGATACCTTGTTTTTTTTTTTTTTTTTTTTTTTTTTTTTTTTTTTTTTTTTTTAATATAGTAATGATTGTGTTAACTTAATTCAGGAGCCAAATGAATATCGATGAAAACGAATCAACTATTTGTTCCTGAATGGATTTATTTATAATACGAAGTGTTACCTTCACGGCTGACAAATAACGACTCTCCATATAAGAAAAGGCGGGAGGCGAAAACCATTACAGTAGACAGATGTAAACAACATAACAGTGGTAATTATTATATGTAAACAACTGGTCGTTTGACCATAAAACTGTTGAACGACAATCATAACAAGATGTAGATAGAACTCTAGTATACTTCAACTTCCTTTTTTTTTTTTTCTTTTTTTTTATTGGATCAGAAAATATTTACCTTTAGAGTTCCATCATAAATAATGAAAATAAATGTACATTACAACTTAAGACTTATCTCTATCAAATGTTACAATACAAAGTTTATACTATTCCTTTTACAAAAACATATTTAATTACATTGTAAATCTGACAGTTTTTTGTCTTAATCTTCCACTTCGTCTCGGTTCCCTTATTTATCCCTCGGTACTTTCAAACTTCATCTGTGGATCTTCATCAACATCTCCTCGGTATTCTCGAAGTAATCTACGGTTTCTCCATAGCAACTTTCCATTTGATAACTGGACATGATAGCTTCTATTCCGTAAACCAGTTTTGACTATTTTTCCCCTCTTATCCCATTTCTTGGATACTAGGTCTTGGATACGAACTTCTACCCCAGGCAAGAACTCTTTCAGCTTTTTGGCAGATGCGTTGTACCACGTTGCAGTTTTCATTTCTCTTTCTCTTCTTTTCCTTTCTGCTTCTTCAATTTCTTCCGCACTTTCTTGCTGAAAAGCACTGTGATGAATGGGAACAGTAGATCTGAGAGGATGTCCAAACACTATTTGGTTCAGCGACCGTCCATCTGCTCTTGGAGTGTTTCTTAGTTCTAACATTGCTTCTTGAAATATTTCGTCCACCGTTGTTTTATTTAACTTTTTTAATAAGGTCTTGACCTTCTTAATAAAGGCTTCTGCATGCCCATTACTGCTTGGGAAATGGGGTGAGCTTGGGCCCCACTCGATGCCCTTCCTCTCCAGAATCTTCTGAAATTCTGCGGCTCGGAATTGTGGTCCACCATCTGTTCGGATCCGTTGGGGGTTTCCCATTATTGCCATCATTTTTATCATTGCCCCTACAATAGATCCTGCTGATGGATCATCTTTCCATTCATGGACCATCGGATATCCAATCAGGCGATCAGCATAAATCAAGAAATGTCTGCCATTACAGTAAAATAGGTCTGCAGATACACATTCGAACGGTCGAAATGGCAATGGGTCTGATTGTAGTGGTTCCTTTCCCAGGCTGGGTAGATGGCATTGGCATGTTTCACATTTCTCTACTAGCTGATTTATGTCATTTGTGATACCAGGCCAGTATACACACATACGGGCACGCTGCTTCGTTCTTGTAATTCCTTGATGAGCAGTATGCAGTAGATTAAGAACTTCTCGTCTCTGTCCTTTTGGAATTACAATGCGCTGCCCATATATCACAAGGTCTTCGTCAATAGCTAATTGGTGCCGTATGGCTTTATACTGTTTCACACATGCAGGTACATCTTCATGTCCTATATTGTCATTCCTGACAGCAGTTACTAATTCCATGTATTCTGGATCTCCTCTTGCGGCTTCACGTAACTTTTCAATGATGAGATCAGTGCATCCTTTCCCATCCATTGAATTCTCACTTCCTATTGATGCGATCCGAATAGCCATCAATGTACGTCCCTGTAGATAGTCTTCACCTTCGTCTGGATCCTCCACGGGTGCTCGGCTAAGGCAATCTGCGATAGCATGCTCCTTATCTTTTCTCCATTCGACAGTGAATTGATATTGACTTTGGAGTTCTGCCTTCAAATTCTGCAATTTAACATTTTCAACCTGGGTCAAAGAGTATTTGTTGAATATTGACAAGAGAGGACGATGGTCAGTAATCACCGTAAACTGTGGTATTCCAGACAAATATAACCTACTTTTCTTCAATGCATATCTGATAGATAGAGCCTCTTGTTCTATCATGGAGTACCTGGTTTCAACATCTGTCAGGAACCTGCTTCCACAACTGATGAGTTTCCATCCATCTTCATGTCGTTGAAGCACCATGAAGCCAAATCCCTTTAGTCTGCTTGCATCAGTTTCCACACGAGTTTCCCGAAGTGGATCAAATTGTGCAAGAACTGGTGTTTTTACGAGAAGTTGCTTCACTTCATTAAAGGCTTCAGTATGTGCTGGCAACCATTGAAACTGATTCCTGGTTTTCAAAAGTTCCCTCTGCGGCGTGCTCGCTGCACTAATGTGTGGGCTAAGGGATCCTAACTGATTTACCAATCCCATAAAACTTCGTGGTTCGGTGATATTTGTCGGCGTTGCAAAATCTGCAATAGCATTCACTTTCTTTGGATCTGCTTCTGTCCCGTTTTTGGACAAAACATACCCAGCAAACTGCACTTGTGGTTGAGCAAATTTTAATTTTTTCTCATTCAATGAAATGCCATGTTCGATGCACCTGTTTAGGAATGCCCGTACATCTTGTATGTGTTCCTTATACGTCCTACTTGCAATCAGCACGTCGTCCACCACTTTATGGGTTCTTTCCAAACCATCAATTGCCAAGTCTCCTCTGAAATTGTAACTGTCACCAGTGCTGATGAATCCCATAGGTGCTCTCTTGTACCGAAATCTTCCCCATGGTGTTAGGAAAGTAGTAAGATCTCTTGAATCTTCATGCAACTCTAATTGCCAGTAACCCTTGACAGCATCACACACTGTGAAGTATTTAGCACCATGAATCACTTCATTTATAGCATCCTGTGGCGTTTTGGCATTGTGTACCGTCCAATTTACTTGCGAATTGAGCTTTGTGAGATCGACCGTCATTCTGATCCCACCATCTGGTTTCGGGATTACTACGATTGGATGACACCATTCCGTTGGTCTATCTCCAACTCGTTCTATGACATCCTGATTAATCATGTTCTCCAGCTCCTTCTTCACTGCATCCCGCAATGGGTAGCTCACTGGTCGGGAGGCATAAATTGCAAAAGGTTTTGCATTTTCCTTAAGCTCTATTCTCATCGGTGCAGTTTTCATAGTTTTTAACCGTCCTTCAATGCTGAACACTTCTGAGTAGTCTTCTATGATCTGGTTCCTCGTGTTTATGCTGAATTCCTCCACTGGGAATTCCTCCACTGGGCAATTTTTTTCAGTACACTGAAGATCTGTGATAATACGAACTGTTTTTTTCATAGGAAATGGGAAATTTTCATGCACGATGTGCAACTTCTTGCAGGCGTCAAGAGATATATACATCTCCTCACTTTTAACGTCACTGCAAAAAATAACATTTTCCTCACATTTGTTGCCATTACCATGTAACACTAAATCAGTCTTTCCAATAACATTTAGTCTTTTGCCGTTAACACTTTCTAAGTACTCTTCACAGAAATGGAGGTCTTGCTCACCAAGCATCAAATCCTCCATCATTCCCACACCAGCGACAGTCCTCTCTGCTCCTGTATCGGCGATGACCCATTTTCTGATGACATGACTCTTCAGTGGGTGATGGATGTCAACTGGCAACATCGGACGTTTCTCAGTACACCTAGAAATGTCGGCGACATGGTTGCGTTTATCAGCTTTAGGAGACGATTTTATAGCGTTTTGCTTCCTCGGACTTTCACAGGCCTTACTATAATGGCCAAAGCGACCGCAATTAAAACACTCTTTTCCCATTGCTGGAAATTTTTTCCTTGTTGGTGGGCTGAAAAACCACATCTGCGACACTTTGCGGATTCATCTATAGAGGATTTGTTGGCATGACTTTTTGTTTGCTGTTGACTTTTGCTTCTTTTCCGGGTCTGCAATCTATTCATATCAACACTATAACCTCTACTCAATCTCTGATCTTCTTTCCCTGCCAACTCACGGTTGCGGCATAAAGTGATCGTCTCACGAAGGTTAAGTGCAAGTTTCTTCCCCAACAGTTCCTGTCTTACACTCTCATCGCGAACTCCGGACAATATAAGAGTGGCAATCCATTCATCAGCACTCATGTCTGACAGGTTGACATCCTCTACTTGCTCGCGAAGATCCACCAGAAAATCGTCAAATGACTCTCCGGATTCTTGCTTCCTCCGAACAAGCTTGTAACGGTCTACTGCGATGTTCCGTTGTGATTTAAGGTGTCCCCTAATCCTCTCTATGATTTCACTCAAGCTTAATTGTGTATCCATTGGGATTTCCACTGCATGGCGAATTCTTTGAAGGAACTCTGGTGTGCAAAACGTCCAAAAAGTTGCGATCTGGTCCTCTCGAGTTTTCTCCCCTAGCTTTGTCACCTGTGCGTAATTTTTCCATGTAGCCTCCCATCTCTTGAAAATCTTCAAAGTAGTACCATCATCTAGTAGCTCTGGGGGTCTAACAGAAATTTTTGTTGTCTCACTTGGGCGACTTCTCTCAACTCCTGTGGTTGTGTTATCGTTGAGGTCAGCCCGAGGTGTGACTCGTTCAAGGATAGCAGCTAATTCTCGTTCGCGGCGCTCCTGTTCACGTGTAAAGCGTTCTTCCTGGGATTGCATCTGCTTCTGTAGCATTTGCAACATAGTAAACATAGGATCACTTGCCGCAATAAAAGTAGTTTCCTTGTGCTTTTCAATAGGAGTCTTTATTCCCTCCTTAGTATCGCCTATCAAATTGGACCT
>NC_090740.1:87003329-87018329 GCF_036898095.1 Palaemon carinicauda
GTTCAATGATAATTATCGATATGCTTATTTGGAGAAGTAGAAGGTCTATCATATTTAGAAGGGTAACAGATCTGATCTGACCCGGAATAAATATACTCAGCTTAGAGATTTTTCTCAGACTTTATATGCTACAACTGAAAAGGAATACAATCTAACCATGAAAGAAACACTGTGGTACAACCCAGGAACATAAATGGTGGCCTACCCTTAAATCTGTACTCTTTGTTGTAGATGCAATAGTTCCTTCTTTACTTAAACCATATGGCTCAGTCAGACACTGTCCGAAAGAAAAGGCAACTCTTTTGGCTGATATGCTCAACAGTAAGCAGAGAAATGAGAGACTTGAACTTCATCATTCCTGTTTTCTTGAGGCTAAACTAACTAGTTGCTTTTCGATCTCGTGACATTAAAGCTCTGTTAATGGACCTTTATGCTTATGGAGGTGTGGACCCAAATGGCATTTTTCCTTTGTTTTTGTATGAAGACTGCAAATTTCTTAGCTCCAAAGTTATCTGTTATTTTGCAAAGTTAGGAAGAAGAGAAGATTTTATCACTTGTTGGAGAGTTGGTGATGTTACTCCACTATGTAAATGTGCTTGTGATAGCTGAAGTCCAAGTGATTACCAACCAATTTCCCTAACTCCTATATTGTCTAAAGTGTTTAAAAGTCTTTTGGCAAAACGTCTCAATGGGTTTGCTGAAGGTAATTATCTATTCCCTAGTTTGAAATTTGGTTTTCGTAAAGGCCTTGGAGCATGTGAGACCCTTGTTACAATCTCCATTGCTGTACAGAAATCCCTATATTATGGTTATGAAGTTCGTATGATTGGCCTTGATGTTAGTGCTGCCTTTGACCGTGTTAATCATGAGGCTCTTATTTTCAAACCCAAACAGTTGGGAGTAGGTGTGTCGTTTCTTAGCATTATTAATGAATTTTTAAGTAATATATCTCAAAGAGTTGTTGTTGATGGCCAACATAGTGAATATACCAATCTGATATCCGGTGTTCCACAAGGTAGTATTCTTGGCCTATTACTTTTCGTCCTATATAGACATATGTGGTTTAGTCTAGAAAAAAAGCATGTTGCATATGCAAGTGATACTACTCTCTATGCATAAATTCCTTCTCCTGGTGGTAGATATGGAAATGCTTAACCCCTAATAGAATTCTAGCTAAAATTAGTGCATGGTGCAAATTATGGGGTATGAAGTTGAATCCTAACAAAACTCATATTATGATTGTAGTAGGTCAAAGGAAGAAGCTCCTCAACATTCAGATTTCAGCATTGATAATGTTGCTTTAACATTGTGTGACTCTTAGAATTTTAGGTGTGATTCTCAACAGCAAATTTACTTTTTGAAAAGCACATTAGTTCTGTGTCTTCTTCAATTGCTCACAAGATTGGCTTATTGAGAAAGTCTTTTATGATTCTCTGTGATCAATTAATTTTGAAAAACTGTTCTAATTATTTCATTTTGTTCTCCTTTCTAGACTTCAGTTGCTAACCCCCCCCCCACCCGATGCTGAAGCCTTGATGACGATGGGGGTGGGGGAGTGGGGGTCGGAGCTTAGGGATTAGCATCTGGCCTCTAATGAACAGTGGAAACTACTCTCCCACTGGACCTCGGTGCCCTAATCTTGATCCAGCTAAATCAGTCAGAACTTTCTCTTTTCCTTTTGGTTATTTCTTTTTTTTTTCCATCTCTTCCTTTTGGGCACAATATTGTTGACGACTTTGGCCTGTTTGATTATACTTTGGCTGCTGATTTGGATTCGGCACAGTGTGAGATGGACGGCATTCCATCTGAACCTGTGCCAATTTAAACTCTTTCACCCCCTGGTAGACCTCATTAGGTGCAGACCAAGTCTGTTAAGAGTCGGGCTCCAGTCATTCGGTTGTAAGTCACCGATATTTGCAGGTAATAGGTGACGCCAGTCATTGGAGTCGCCAATGGGAGAGGCTAACCACCCCCACTGACCAGCGTACGCCCACCTTAAGAGAGGCAGCCCTTCTCTAATAGAGGACTGGTCCCCGCTGAAGTCTCTTCTCGTGTTGGGCCATATGCGATAAAAGGACTGATATCCTCTGATAAGAGGAGGATAACCCCGCTTGCCTTTTCAAAAAAAAAAAAAAACCTCTGTTGACAACCTTGAAAATACAATTATGGATCTTGGTACAAAGAGCTCCAACTCGCGTTCTAGTATTGTTACATAAGAACCTTATTCACGTCATGTGAATGATAAGAAAACGCTAGAGAAGAAGAGAGAGAGAGTGAGAAATGATGACAGTACAGAAAAATATAGAAAAGTAGAAGTATTACCTAGTCACTATGAAGTAGTGAATTATGAGAAATTTTATATTCTAGAATTTGGAAATGGAAGACATGCACATGTAAATGTTTTCAAACCTAACAGGGAAAAAGTTGCTATATGTGGAGGGCAGCAAAAAATTCTACCACAGGGAAATGGAAGTCTCCTGATTACAAGGTGAAAGGTTAAAAACACTGGATGGTCATAGTGTAAAATGCGTTACGCACCCTACTTCAAACCAGAGTAGAGGTGTGATATATGCTCAAGAATTGCTGGACATAGAGGGAAGAGAAATTGAGGATGAACTGAAAAGTCAAGGAGTAGGTAGTAGGTTCGCAAAGGCACCAGCCACCCGTTGAGATACTACCAATTGGATCCTTTGACTGGTCAGAGAGTAATGCATTGGATCCTTCTCTCTGGTTACGGCTTATTTTTCTTTGGCTACTCTTACACAGAATATAGCCCAGCGGCATAGTAAGAAATATGAAACCAATTGTTCAAATTGTTCTAAAAGCACCAAAATTGGCACACATGTGGATTAATACATTCTGAACAATTTTGGATATGGAGGCATTCAAGATTCTCCCCGTAGCACATTTGGCGGCCATTTTTCAAAATGGCCGCTATTTACCGTTAGCGTCATTGAATATGTACCATAATTTGTCTTTTTGTGGATGCTAAAGGTGATAAGTGTGCTAGAGGTGATAAGTATTGTACAATTACACATACTTCTGTGCTTACCAAATAATTTGGCTACCATTTCACAAGAAAATGAATTTTACTTTGCAGCGGCAGCGTTGGTGGCAGTGACGGCGGCTGCAGTAATAGTATAGTGTTGATAGTCATGGTGCTTGTAGTAGTAACTTGTGGTAACATGGTGGTGTTTTGTGTCTTTGCAGGTGAGGCAGCAGCAGCACCACCTGACATCAGAGACGCGTTGTTCCAGACTGCAGCCATGGCAAAGAAGTTCCAACTGGTCGATACTTTTGAGCAACGTACTCCCACAACACCTCCTGAGACAAACTGGAAGCTGTGTCTTGTATGTCAAGAGGAGACAACAGAGTCACTTGTCTGCCCAGTACTGTCTAAACGCCGAGACCCTGGGAGTGGATACACGACAATGGCTGCAAACTTGGTCAAATTTGATGAACTCGGAGAACTGCCAAGAACTGTTCAGTTACAGAGACTAGATGAAGGACAAGGTGTTGAGGCGACAATGGTTGCCCACCAGGCCAAGTGGCATAAAACATGTATGCTCAAATACAATAACACAATGCTACGAAGAGCAGAGAAGAGACGCATCGCAAGCAGCTCAGCATTTGATAGTACTGACAATGTCCAGGCCAAGCGCGCCAGAACACACTCTTCAGAAGCCACTACCAGCGGCACCTCCTGCTTTTTCTGTGGAAAGTCTGGCACAGAGACCCTACATGAAGTAACAACCTTCCAGGTGGACACACGCGTACGGAAGTGTGCAGCGCAAGTTGGGGACAATGAACTCATAGCCAGGCTCAGCATGGGTGATATGGTGGCTCTGGAGGCCAAGTACCATTCCAAGTGTTTGTTGGCTCTTTACTATCGTGCAAAGACCACTGTAGAAGCCGAGCAGAAAACTGACCATGAAGGTGTAATGTCAAGAATCGTACTGGCTGAACTGGTCCTGTATATCGAGGAAACCCACCTAGAAGAGGGCACCACCCCAGTCTTCAGACTCGCAGAACTTGTAAAGCTATACACAACAAGAATGGAACAGCTCGGGGTTGTTTTGTGCCAGAAAGTTAATAGCACAAGGCTGAAAGAGCGCCTGTTAGCCCAGATACCAGGCCTGAGATCCCACAGCAAAGGCCGAGATGTTTTACTAGCGTTTGATGAAGACATTGGTGAAGCGCTAGGCAAAGCCTGCGAGCAAGACTGTGACACTGAGGCAGTTCACCTTGCGCGTGCTGCACAGATAGTTCGTCGATATATGTTTGAAGACACTTACCAATTCCGTGGATCATTCCCGGGCGGCTGTCAGGAGGACTCTGTGCCAAACGTACTAGTTGCAATGGTAAATATGGTGCTGGATGGCCCCACCATCAAGAATCAAAGCCATTCCTCTTCAACACAAGCAGCTCTTTCCATTGCGCAGCTTCTCAAGTTCAACAGTGTCAAGCAAAGTCGGAAGCAGGGAGCAACCAAGACACAGGAGCCTCCAGCTGTCAGACACAGTACGTCTCAAGAAACTCCTCTTCCAACCTATGTTGGGCTGATGCTGTATGCTGAAACACGCAAGAGAGGACTTGTGGACAAGCTCTTCTCTCTGGGCCTAAGCATCTCATATGACAGAGTCCTACGTCTTTCTGCCCAGATGGGAAACAGCGTGTGTCAGCTGTACCGCATAGAGGAAGTGGTCTGCCCGCCTACCCTGCGTAGCAATGTGTTCACAACTGCGGCTGTGGACAACATTGACCACAACCCAAGTGCCACCACAGCCAAGAATTCATTCCATGGAACAGGAATCTCGCTTTTTCAACACCCAACGTGTGCAGATGAGGGAGTGGATCGTAGCATTGCTCTCACTGGGCGTGATACTGGATCAAAGATGGTTGAGCCTCTACCAGAATATTACACGGATGTACGTCCTGTTGCTTCTTCTGTCAAAGGGCAAATGCAAGGACGTCAACAAGGCGAGAAAGCAGCTCTTTGCAAAGACGAACTCTGTTCAGAACATCCCGCCAACCTACGCTGCTCTGGAGCAGCATGTGAAGAGATCTGCCCTTCAGGGTGGTCATGTCTGGGGCCAGGCATTGGTACCAACGCCCGTGCTCCCTCCACCAACAGACTGGGGCTGGCATCGGAGTGATGATGGGCTCTACACACCACTCTGGACCACATTCCCTGAGGCATCCAAGGCCTGCTATGAGCTGGTGTCTTGCGGATGCAAGAAAGGCTGCAAAAACCGCTGCAAGTGCAAGAACGCTTCACTGCAATGCACTGGTCTATGTTTCTGTGAAGGCGAATACCAGTAGATTGGGACAGAAAACTTGCTAACCAACATTATGATCTGAAGACATTCATAATTCTGGTGACCAGATTTGAAAAGTTCGGAATCATAATTAACATAGTGTGGCAAAATCTACGTTATTGTATTACATGTATGTACTGCAGGATTACACAAGTACTGTGCCTAGAGACTGGGCTTTTGGTCGACTATATAACTACAATCTGACCATACTGTAAACTTCCCGTACTCTGTGTATTATTTTGACTAGCAATTTTGCCAGCAATTTGAAATAAAAAAGCAACTTGAGCAATTAAAGTGTGTTCCTGAAATCAGGTACTGGTTTTTAGAGGTATTATGTCATTGAGTATTGAAATCTTCATCAAATGTCCACTTTTTCCACAAAATGGCGGCCAGTTTGGGGGCCATTTTTGAGAAGATTCATCTAAATATCTGTTAAACATTTATTGATGTTAATTCTGATGTAAAAAAAGGGAATTTTGGCCCATCTAGCACCAAACTAACGACACATAATGAAGTCTATGTAATGACGCTAATGTTAAATGGCGGCCATTTTGAACAATGGCCGCCATATCTTCCTAAGGGCTAATCTTGAATGCCTCCATATCCAAAAATGTTTAGAATATATTAATCTACATGTGTGCCAATTTTGGTGCTTTTAGACCAATTTGAACAATTGGTCTGCTATGCCGCTGTACTAATAGTCTGGCCTATTCTTTACATATTCTCGTCTTTCATCATACACATGACAACAATGAGATACTAAACACTTCTTCAACCAAGGGGTTAATTACTTTACTGCAATTTGTTCAGTGCACTTTCCTCTTGGTAAGGGCAGGAGAGACTCTTTAGCTATGGTAAGCAGCTCTTCTAGGAGAAGGACACTCCAAAATTAAACCATTGTTCTCTAGTCTTAGGTAGTGCCATAGCCTCTGTACCATAGTCTTCCACTGTCTTGGGTTAGAGTTCTCTTGATTGAGGGTACACTCGGGCACACTATTCTATCTTATTTTTTTATCTTCCTCTAGCTTTTTTGAAATGGTTTGCTGGGCAGGCTTAATAAAAGGGCCATGGATGCCTGGTGGTTTATCAAGAGGTTGTCTTTTCCTTTTTCTGATTCTTTTCCTTTTCAAAACCATCCTTACTGTCCTCCCTTCAGTTGAAGTGGCTATCCTCGAGGGTATTTAGCCTTACATGGTGTATCGGCTCCTCAATGTTGACCAGTTTTTCCGACTTTTAACTATAGTCTATGGGTATCATCAATCACTTTATTTATAATTCTGTACATATTGTTTTTGTCATAATTCCTGTTAATCTAGTTTTTAAGTATGATGTCTCTTTTTTATTTCTATTAATTCTCATGCTGTCTGGAGACATTGAGAGAAATCCGGGACCAGTACCTCCTAGATTCAGTCAATGTCGTCTTTTGTATTGCAATATTCATGTTTTTAAACTCAAACAGTTGGGAGTGGGTGGGTCGTTTCTTAGCATTATTATTGATTTTTTAAGTAATAGATCTCAAAGAGATGCTGTTGATGGGCCCCATAGTGAGTATAGGAATGTGATATCCGGTGTTCCACAAGGTAGTGTTCTTGGCCCATTACTTTTCATACTATATACACATGACATGTGGTTTGGTCTAGAAAACAAGCTTGTTACATATGCAGATGATGCTACTCTCTTTGCATCAATTCCATCCCCTGAATGTAGATCTGTGGTTGGTGAATCTCTTAATATAGACTTAGCTAAGATTAGTGCATGGAGCAAATTATGGGGTGTGAAGTTGAATCCTAACAAAACTCAAAGTATGATTGTAAGTAGGTCAATGACGGTGGCTCCTCAACAACCGGATCTCAGTATTGATAATGTTTCTTTAAATTTGTATGACTCTGTTAAAATTTTAGGTGTGATTCTCGATAGCAATCTTATTTTTGAAAAACACATTAGGTCTGTGTCTTCTTCATTGCACAAAAAAACTGACTTATTGAGAAAGTCTTATAAGATTTTCGGTGATCAATCTATTTTGAAGAAGTGTTTTAATTCTTTCATTCTACCTTGTTTTGAGTATTGTTCTCTTGTCAGGTGTCCAGCTGCTGATTCTCATCTTAATTTGTTGGACAGAAACTTACGGTCTATTGAATTTCTTATTCCTTATCTAGATATCAATCTTTGGCACCATCGTTCAATTAGTTCATTATGCATGTTGCATAAGATTTTTCATAACTCTGACCATCCTTTACATTCAGATCTCCTTGGACAATTTTATCCTGTTCATAATACTAGGCAGGTAGTTAATTCTAATAGCCAGTCTTTCTCCGTCATGAGTCTCAATACTACACACTATTCTAGAAGTTTTATTCTGGCTGTTACCAAGTTGTGGAATGATCTTCCTAATCGGGTAGTTGAATCAGTAGAACTTCAAAAGTTCAAAGTTGGAGCCAATGTATTTATGTTAACCAGGCTGGTATGAGTCTTTTTATAGCTTATATATGACAAATCTGTTTTTGACTTTGTTTATAGTTTATATAAGACATATCTGTTTTAACCCTGGATAGGTACGGTGGGTCGTTCGCGACCCCGAGCGTCAAAAAAAAACAGGTTTTTCTCACGTGACTCACCCCCGTGACTGAATTTGTGGGTGATCGACCTGCAGGAGGTGTCTCCCCTACACGCTCTAGTAGTGTCCAGATGTGCATTGCTGTAGCTGTACTCCTTCCCCGATTTCTGAGACGCGTCGGGGTCGTTCGCGTCCGAGTTTACCCTTCTAAGGTAGTTTGCATAATTATCAAAGTTATTACGTATTATGAAATTGTCGTAGAATGGTGCAACTTGTATAGGTTATCAGTTGTGGAAAGTCTTGGTGGATTGTTTGGCTACCATGTGCATGTTTTTTTTTTTAGTTAAAATGTCGTTCATCACCACGAGGACCATTTTACCGCGAGTGCCCCTTCTTCATTTTTTTTCATTTTTTTGCCAAGTCATTTTTCCGTAAGATATTGCCAAATAGTGTCGTAAAACTTTTGCTTGTTTAGTGTTGGAAAGTGTGTCTAGATGATCTGGCTACCCATGCATGACTTTGTTTTTGTCAGATACGACGTAGTTATTGGTATATTGGGTATTTAACTGCGGTTACCAATTTCTGTTTTTTTTCAATATTTGTAAAAATTACTACGTAGTAAGGAATTGTCGTATATTACTCATTTTTTTTCATGTTTATGTGTTAGAAAGTGTGCCTTGATGGTTGGGCTAACACGTGCATGTCTTTTTTTTTATCTGAGATGTCGTATATTAGAATGTCGGGCATTTTACCGCGAGTACCCCTTTTTCATTTTTTTTCATTTTTTTGTCAAGTCATTTTTCCGTAAGATATTGCGAAATAGTGTCGTAAAACTTTTGCTTTTTTAGTGTTGGAAAGTGTGTCTAGATGATCTGGCTACCCATGCGTGATTTTGTTTTTGTCAGATACGACGTAGTTATTGGTATATTGGGTATTTAACTGCGGTTGCCAATTTCTGTTTTTTTTCAATATTTGTAAAAATTTACTACGTAGTAAGGAATTGCCGTATATTATTGATTTTTTTTTCATGTTTATGTGTTAGAAAGTGTGCCTTGATGGTTGGGCTAACACGTGCATGTCTTTTTTTTTTATCTGAGATGCCGTATATTAGAATGTTGGGCGTTTTTCCGCGAGTGGCCCTTTTTATTTGTTTTGCATTTTTTTTGCTTAGTCATGTTACCGTAAGGAATTGGCAAGTAGTGTCGCAAAACTTATATTTTTATAGTGTTGGAAAGTGTTTCTAGATGATCTGGCTACCCATGCCTATTTTTTTTTTAGCCAGATATGGCGTATATATAAGTATGTGTTCGATTTTCCTGTGATTGCCATTTTTTCGTTTTTTCCCATTTCTTTCAAAATTACTACGTACTAAGGAACTATCACAGAGTAATGATTCATTTATATGTTTATTTGTCGGAAAATGTACCTTGATGGTTTGCCTAGCACGTGGCTGAATTTTCTTTTTCTGAAATGCCGTATATTAGAATGTTAGCCATTTTTCCGCGAGTGCCCCTTTTTATTTGTTTTGCATTTTTTCCCTTAGTCATGTTACCGTAAGGAATTGGCAAGTAGTGTCGCAAAACTTATATTTTTATAGTGTTGGAAAGTGTTTCTAGATGATCTGGCTACCCATGCCTATCTTTTTTTTAGCCAGATATGGCGTATATATAGGTATGTGTTCGATTTTCCGGTGATTGCCATTTTTTCGTTTTTTCCCAATTCTTTCAAAATTACTACGTACTAAGGAACTATCACAGAGTAATGATTCCTCTAGATGTTTATTTGTCGGAAAATTTTGTTTACTTTTTTTTTTGATTGAATATCATCAAATTTTTTTAGCTAAAATATTATATTGTTTTACATTTTTTTTTTCCTTTCGATTTTATTTCCCTTCAAAAAATTGTTTTTGGGTCAGAATTTCAATTTTATAGTCGTAAAATAATCGACAATTATCCAGCAACCCACCATACAATTTTTATGCATATCCAATAATAATTAGATTAGTAAATAACACCTTGAAATTGACATACCCTTCCTACATTTCAAGTGGCAGATTAGGGAGTCTGAGTCAGTGTGGTTGGCGGCCATTTTGTGGACATATCCGAAGCGTAAGCTGCCCTATCTATATATATTCTTGTTCCCTATAGAATTTGTGATATTTTGGTATATTTTTACCTGCATAAATATCATATTATATATTAAATATATGTATTTTTTACGAAATTTCTAAGTACTCAAAAAATTACCTTTAGATATGGCCCCTGATATAAATGTAATTTATAAAATAATGAAGATTTTTTTACATATTTCTATTTTAGGATAACATATGTTTATTCCCTAAAAAAATTAGCAACTTCCTATTTCATTTGGGTACCCAAAAAAATTCATGAAATTTGGACAAATTTTTTTGGCCAAAAAAAGTTACTCTTTTTTTCTCATTTCAGATCTTCACCTCCATGGGTCTGACTTCATCCAAAATACATCAAGATGTGTCCTAAACATTCAAGAATCAATTCCTAAAAGGATTTGTGTATATATGTATAAACTTTTTTTTTATGAATTTTTATGTCAGGTCTTTTTTTTTTCTACTTAATTTTTTAAAATATTTATAATAAATAGTTTGTCTGCAGATGAGTAGTATTTATCTTTACAGTTGTTTTAAGCATTCATTGAAGTTTTTTTTGGCAAAAGAAAAAAGGAGGTTACTGCAAAAACTGATTTTTCAAGAATTTTTTTTGGCGTCGGGGTCGTTCGCGTCCGAGTATACCCTTAAAGGGGTGTCCGAGGACCGTACCTATCCAGGGTTAATGCTGTTTCTGTTTTTAGACTGATATATGTTGATTTATTCTAATCATTTATTTATTTCCTTATTTCCTTTCCTCACTGGGCTATTTTTCCCTTGTTGGAGCCCTTGGGCTTATAGCATCTTGCTTTTCCATCTAGGGTTTTAGCTTGGCTAGTAATAATAATAACCAGAGTGCGACTGGCTAAAGCCAGTGGCGGAGGATTCCCCTGCAAAATAGGTGTAGAAATGCTGTTGTCAATCAGTAAAAGATATTGTGTAATGGTTTATTGGCCTAATGACCCCTTGACTAAATTTTGAGTTATGTTAACAAACTATTTTAAAGTGATTTATCTGTATAATAGCAGGTATATGGAGGCAAAACATATGCAAAAATGACAAATATAGAGAAATTGACCTTCAAACTTGAAGACAAGGGGCACTTACAAGGTCATGTGAAGGTCACGGGTTAAATATGACCCCATATTCTGAAGAAGCATGTGCGAATAGGGGGGGGGGGGGGAGGGACAACAAAACATCACTTTAGCCCACGTCAATTTTTTTTTCATGAAATAGCCATATAACCTTGAAAATGAGGGTCAAGGTCAAATTTGACATTTGATTTGGAGGTTTTATGCATATGTTTGGGGTACTTTACTATAGCATGCTATGACCAAAGACCAGTATTTCATGGAGAAATTGCCAAAGTCACGATTTCTGCAATGTCAAAAAAAGTAAAAAATCTATATTAAAGAAGTTATTAAGCAGTCGCTACAAAAGTTAAGCTAACCTTAGATAAATATATAGGGCATCATATGCCACTAAGATCAGGGCTCTGGCCCTTCCGGTTTTTGAGAACTCGGAAACAAACCTGTTTTGACACAGTTTGGCCATTAGCGACCTTGACCTTGACCTACTTGCATCAAAGTAGGGCAATATCTGGGGATTTACCTCTGTATCATTGTCCATATGGCCCTTAGCCATACAGCTTATACTTTAGGCCTAATGTCAATTTAAAATTTTACAAATTTTGCCTTTAAAAGCACCCGTTACCTTGAAAATTAGGTCAAGGTCACTTAAACTGGGTCTATAGCATATTCTTACCATAGGCTACCTATGATAATTATTTCAGATTTCTTGCGAAAAAAAAAACGAGCGGAAAGAATAATAATAATAATAATAATAATAATAATAATAATAATAATAATAATAATAATAATAATAATAATAATAATAATAATAATAATACCAAAAAACAATAGTCTTCCCCTAAAATGGAATCCTAATAATAATAATATTAATAATGATAATAATAAAAGTAGTCAGAATGAGAAAGAGAGTTGGAGAACAACGTATTCCTCTTGCTACTTTACTTATAACATTTGATGAATGTAGATTACCAAATGTTATTAAAGCTGGTTGGTTATCTTTGAAGGTGAAACCCTATATCCCTTTACCATTTTGATGTAGTTATTGACAAATGTATGGCCATTTAAGCCAGAGATGCAAAGAAAAACGAGATAATAATCCAGCTGTTTGTGCCAACTGTGGAAAAAATAGCCATGGAGTATGTTTAGGAATCCAAATTGCATACATTGTGGGGAAGCACTTCCAGCTACATCTATAAGCTGTATTAAGTTTATTTTTGAAAAAGAAGTTCAGGCCATTAGGACCATGGAAAGGGTTACTTCTAGAGAGGCTCGTAAAAGAGCTCTTGAAAAGCAGATAAGATCAGGGCAACCTTTTTCAATGGTTCTAAAGAAAAACTTGCCAGAGCACACAGACGAAAATTATATTCCCTCTTTTAATATAAAGAAACATAAGAGTTTGAAAGTCCCATAAAAAATCTATAACCAGAAATTGTAGAGAAATCAAAACAGATACTTATAGATCTAAAAGCTATTAAAATACCATCTACTCCCATTCTAAACAATAGTACAATCCTCTCTCAGGCCATGCCCTTGCCTGATCTGATGGAGGTTCCACTTGAAACCAATTTACCTGATGAACCTGTAGTGGGGAAGGTGCAAAAACCTGACAGATCACAACCTTTTAATCGAAAAAGAGAGAGACCTCCATCTCTCTAGCGTCCTACTTCAGAAACATTAAAGTCACGACTTCAAATAAATATGATGTCTTGTCTGCTGATGTTTCTGATTAACTGGAATGTGAATTGAACAAATCAGAAATTCAAGTAGAGGTCCACCATCCTCCTTAAAAATTAGATCCAAAGGACACAAAGAAAAAGACGAACAAAAAACCCACAATATCGAGACCCTCTGTAGAGACACCACCGGGAAATATTATTATATCAAATATTGCCAATAGGAAGACTTCATTTAAAGTGTCTTCCAAAAAATAAACCATAGTTTTTTCCTCCATTCTGCAATGGAATTGCCAGGGTTTAAGGGCGAAATATTAACAACTTAAGCTCTTTATACGTGAGCACTCCCCTATAACTATATGTCTACAGGAGAGCAAGCACAATGATAATACTCCATGTCCTCGAGAGTATGTTAGCTATAGGACACCATATCATCAACGTGCAGGGAACCATGGGGGAAGTCTTATATACGTGCTTCGAGATGTTCCCCAAATATCTTTGTCTATATGTACACCTCTGCAGGCAGTGGTTGTACAGAGTGATATAGGGAGAAAATACACAATCTGTTTTCTTTACTTGCCTCCACATGATAACATCTCATATGATAATATAGTAGAGTTTATTAAACAACTCCTACAACATTTTCTCTTACTAGGGTATATCAATAGTAGACCTCCTTTATGGGGTGATGTTTTGCCAAACGCAAGGGGAAATATTATATCATCAATTTTGGAGAATGAAGATGTAACTCCTTGATACAAGAGAGCCTACACACTTTCATGTTCAGACGGGTACCTTGTCCTGCATTGACCTATCAGTTGCAAACTCTAACTGTCTTCTCGATTTTAATTGGAAAATATTAGATGATTGGCATACTAGTGATCATGCACCAATTATCAAAAACACCAACAATGGTCCACCTTTACAGAGATTAACTCGATGGAATCTTGATAAGGCGGACTGGGATAGATTTCGGAAGCTAAGGGAAATTGAAGGAAATGCATAACAGTTTGAAAGTGTTGATGATGCCATAGACTTACATAATGGAACTCTTCACACAGTAGGAGTCAATTCCATTCCCAAAACAACAGGGATATACAGACGACGACCAATCCCCAGGTGGTCATCGGAACTAACTGCCCTGCATAGAGCCACATGAAAGTCTTTAACTTGATTGCACATGCACTATGCTGAGGAGAATTTAGTCATATACAAGAAATGTAGAGCACAGTTCCGTCGTGCTATGAAAGAAGCTAGGCGCCAGTCTTGGATGTCATTTGTTTCCTCCATTAACAGTAGAATACCATCATCATCTGTGTGGAGGAAAGTAAAATAGATAGCAGGCAAATTCACCACAAACCCACCACCAGTGTTAAGGGTAAATGGCGGGTGTATGACTGGAGCAACCGAAGTTAGCAACTTACCTTTTAATACACAGTTATTTATTTTAAGCATTTTTAATAGAATTTGGCATAATCATAGTTATCCACGTGTTTGGGAACTAGCCATTATTTTAGCCTATTTAATACCCGGTAAGGACAAATTTTTAGCAGCAAATTATAGGCCAATTGCATTGACATCTTGTTTATGTAAAATCATGGAGAAGATGGTCAATGTAAGACTGATGTGGCACCTTGAAAAGAAGGGTATTTTATCACCCATTCAATGTGCATTCAGAAAAAATGCACTCAACGACTGATGTGCAGATACGACTTGAGTCCTCCATTTGTGAAGCCTTTCCTTTTAAACAGCACCATGTGACAGTCTTTTTTATCTTGAAAAGGCATATGATACCACATGGAGATATGGTATACTTAAAAGAATCCATGAGTTTGGATTAGGAGGAGAGCTACCACTATTTATTCAATAATTTCTTTCACATAGAGTTTTTCAAGTGAGAGTTGGGGAAACTCTAACATAGAGTAAATGCCAGGAAGTAGGAGTTCCTCAGGGTAGTGTGCTGAGTTTAACCCTTCTTGCACTAGCAGTTAATAGGATATCCTCTTGCTAGAGCTAAAATGGCAATGGACGAGAGAAAATTACAATTCTCTATTGACAAAATTATCCATTGGGCCAATATGAATGGGTTTAAGTTCTTGGCGAGTAAAACTACGATTGTCCATTTCTGTCGTATCCGGGAAGTACACCCAGACCTGGATATATACATCAAAGGTCAACAGATCCCATGTGCAAGTGAAGCTAAATTTTTAGGGTTGATATTTGATTGTAGGCTTACATGGGT
>NC_090740.1:87023329-87033329 GCF_036898095.1 Palaemon carinicauda
AAAGTCATTATATTTAAACATTTTAACAGAAAATAAATAACAAGAGCCATTATATTTAAACATTTCAACAGAAAATATATGTTTTCATCTTCATTTCAACCGTAATAACAGCAACCAGTTCGGCTACTTAAGAGTTAGTCGAATTGGTTGTTTTGTTTGTTTGCGGTTGAAATGAAGGTCACATTCGGTTAAATTACGTTATTTATTACAAGAAAACACATTATTCTCTGTTCGAAATGAGAATCTGTAATGCAGTAAAACTTTACCGTTAATTCTAATAGCCAGGCCTTCTCCATCATAAGTTTCAATACGACACAGTATTCTAGAAGTGTTATTCCAGCTGTGACCAAGTCGTGGAATGATCTTCCTTCGTGGAATGATCTTCCTAATCGGGTAGTGGAATCAGTATAACTTTGAAAGTTGAAAGTTACAGCAAATGCTTTTATATTGAACAGGCTGACAAAAGTCTTTTTGTAATTTTATATGAATTATCTGTTTCGATGTTAATATTTTTTAGAATATTTTATTTCAGTTTTTCATTACTTCTTATATCGTTTATTCATTACCATGTTGCCTCTCGTCACTGGTCAATTTTTCTTGTTGGAGCCCTTGGGCTTATAGCATCTTGCTTTTCCAACTCGGGTGGTATCTTGGCAAGGAAAAATAGTAATAGTAATAATAATAATAATAATGATAATAATGATAAAAAATAATGATAACATCAATAACACGTATATATATATATATATATATATATATATATATATATATATATATATATATATATATATATATATATATATATATATAACCTATATATATATATATATATATATATATATATATATATATATATATATATATATATATATATATATATATATATATATATATATATATAATCATTCAATTTTACTTGCCAAAAGGACAATGCAATTGTCGCGTTGTGTCGACAATCATATGGGTAATGAAATGTCAGTTTATAAATTCATGGTTATTAGGGATAGCTGACATCTCAGTAGCAGCCTTCAGGTAAGAACGTTGTGGGCGTGGTTTAACTGTATCGTTGCGTGTATGCCGTGATTTTATTTGTAAGGTTCCAACTCAGTACTCACAGGGGACCTGACAGCTCGAGACCTGTTTGAGCAGGCCTGAATGTATGTGACGTGTCTTCATCACAGCCTGCAGGCTTAGCCTCATTCTATGGTTAAGAGTCGCAGTAAAAGAATCCATTTAGTAGGCGAGCAATATGTCAGTCATCTGCGTAGATAATAGATTTTAGAACGAATTCATTGATGTATACAAGTCTATCCCTTGGTGATATAGTTAGGTTTGCCAGACATCGCGATTTTGCGAGACATGTCCCGAATTCTGTCCCGTTTCCCAGACAACACCCTCACGGGATGCCACTTTGTCCCACATCTAGTTCATCTTAGAAATATATATATAAATAAATAGAAAAAATATTAACAAATTAAAGTGGTATCCAGCCCATGATATCAAAACGTAAATGTAAATTTCTTGATGAATATTCCAGTAAGTGGACATTAATTAAACAAGGAAGGAATTGCTTTGAAGCAATCTGTGGTTTATGCCATTGCAGTCTCATTATTGAACATGGCGGGAAGAATGATATCACGAGACACATTGATTCGGCAAAGCACACATAAAAAATTTCCTCCACTTCAAAAGATGATGGAATAACAGACATCATGGTCAAGAAAAATAAAAGAAACTTCATTATCAAGAAAAACACAGATAAAGAAATTAAGATATTAGCAGCATAAGTAGCCTTGGCGTTTCATACCGTTTGTCATCTTCCAATTCAAACGATTGTACAAATAAACTACTACCATTATTATTATTATTATTATTATTATTATTAGCTAAGCTACAACCCTATTTGGGAAAGCGAAATGCTATAAGCCCAATGGCTGCAAAAGGGAAAATATCCCAGTGAGGAAAGGAAATAAAGAAAAATTACAATAAGTTTTAGGCTAATAACAATATCAAAATAATCTTTCATACATAAACTATAAAAACTTGAAAATTACAAGAGGATATAAACTTTAAAATAGCAAGAGCAAGAGAAACAAGGTAAAATAGTGTGCCCGTGTGCACCCTCAAGCTAGAGATCTCTAACCAAAGACAGTAGTAGAACATTGACAGAAGCTATGGCACTACCCAAGACTAGAGAACAAGGGTTTGATTTAGAAAGTTTTGATGTCTTTTCATGAATGTTATTAAAAGCACCTCCAGTTTGGGGACAGATATAATCCTCTTGTCTAGTGTTAAAAGACAAAGGTTTAAAACTTTATGGCAACACACTTTTTTTTGTCCTTGGTGAGCTATTAAAATCCTCCATTATCAACAAATGAAGAACAAACGCGCTGAATGGGTGACCAAAATGTGTCATGAAAGATGGTTTTCATCCTTCAGCAATTATACTTCATAGAACAGTATTTTGATATATCCATTTTGGTTGAATATTTATTCAGTATTCCTGCTAATAATGCAAATGTGGTTCTATGATGACTGCTCAATGGACAGACGCGAGGAATAAGTTAGATGTGTCAACTATATTAGCTATTTTACAGGGTAAATATAATATGAATTGTCATTGCAAATAATTTTACAGACATGTTTTTCATATGAAAAAGTTGATTTGTTTCATAAATATTGATTACTACTTTTCCAAATTAGTGTCGTTTTCTTTAGCTTATTTCTTGTAATTTGCATTAAATATTACTTCTAATTTTGTTTCTTCATATCCCATATAATGCTTGATGTTTTTTTATAGGTTTCTAGATTTGTATATATTGATCTGGGTGTGTGTATAAATTCATCTAGACAGAGATTTAAGAGTGTCTCATACTGCTTAAATTCAAATCTGGTAACACTAGAAAAAACACATCTCATGCAAGTGTTTTTCCTCTGTATATGTGGTGCCAAAAGGTCTCACAGCTTGCGAAATGTATAGTCATCCATTCGTAGATAATTAAAAAAATCATGAGGCTCCCATACTAAATGTGATAACAGGTTTGTTTGTGATAGTAATTCTTTTTTTGCTAGCAATCACTTCATCCAAACCCTATTCCTCTTTCTCGATTGCTTACGTTTCTTGTAAGCTATAATACAAAGATCTAGAATCTGCAGCTCCCTCTCCGATGATGCCTTTCCCATTGCTGGCCCGGAGTATACTAACATTATTTCACTCAGGCCGCCTGCGTAATTTTTGGGTAAAATATCAGTTGACCGGCCACTGAAACTCCGCCCCAAACCGGACACCTGCAGGTAGTACCGGTGTGTGAATGGGGTCCATTAGACACGGTGATGCTGCCTCATGGGCAGCTGATGCTTAGGCGTAATGGTACTGTATGTGAATTTACCACCTTAGGTTGTTCAATCGACTGACTTTGGGAAAAATGGTGTTCCACTAATGTGAACATTTCTCCTTATTATGCCACACAGTTTTTAATCCTTAAATAATTCTAAGCTGTTTGCCAAGAGCTTCTACTGTAGTGTAGCTGTAGCCATAGATACTATAGTAGAAACAATTTTTAATCGAGAGACTATTTCTAGAAATTTCTATTATAATGTATATTTACCTGTTTACTATAGGATATGAATTTTTTTCATGCATGACTTGTTCTCATTGAGAATTTCCTATCTTTACAGTTTGCTGAAAACATGGAGCGTTTGACGGTAACCTGAACCAGGCAGGTCATGTTGCCTTGTGGCCACAAGTCTTGCTTGAAGCATGCAGGCTGTCATGTTTCTAAAGTGTCTTTTTAAATCTGGGAACCTTCCAACTGTAGCATATGCTAGGACCTCCTCTACACTAGTTTCAATGCTACCAAAATCACCCAGGATGAGAAAGCGAGGGGTTAGAAGAACATTAGACATTGGCTGAGAGGCTTTTAGAAGAGTTCTCAACAAGATGCCCCTTACCTTCCTTTCTTGGAACTCAAGGACCTCCAATTTTCCAAGGCCGAGGTGACTACTGGTTTTTGTGAACATATACCGACGGTACAATTCCCGATGGTGCAATTCCCGCTGGTGAAATAGGATCATTCTGATGGTGAGGTTTAGGACACTCTCCAAGTGATGAGCCTAGAGGACGCAGCATGTTTACGACCTCTTCTGCGACGTCAGATAGGAAATGGATCCTGCTGACCCCGGAAGCCTCTGATGAGTCACTAGAAGTCCATCAAGTAAGTACAATATCTACCGCTACTGCCTCCACTTTGAATCTAGTTCCTCCACCAAATACACTTTAGTTCCCTGGTCACTTGGAGTTTATTTTATTCATGAGGCATTTATGGAAAAACATGTATGCCGAACATCAATAAGCTCAAGCATCCTTAGAGGCGAAGATTGAGAATTCTCAACAGGCCCCCGAGTCCAAGGCTTTACCAGCATTGAGCCTGCCGGATTGCTCAGCTAAGAATCCTTGTCGATATGCTTAGCCTATAGGTCTGAGTGAGGGGTACCTCCACATTGGAGAAGGTATGGGTTTTAAGCCTGACTCTTGCTTAGAATTCTACCCCTCTGTTGAGAATTATCCTTACTGCCATATAAGGCCAAACTAGGAAGCGTCCATTACAGACGATACGATCCCTGAGACAATCATCCTGAACCGCAACAAGGCTCAATCCTTATTGCTAAAGGAGCTGAAGATGGCTGAATTTACTAATACCCAACTTTCTCCCTTCGGCAGAAAGCAGGCCACCATTATTGCTCCTAAATATACTGATTTTCCCTTCGCCTCAAAAAGTTTAGAGGCTGTGAAAAAGCCAGTAATGGAAGGTAGACCATTACCAGTGCTAGAGGAGTGCAAACCTCTGTCCTTAGGCCTTCCTTATGACTCAGTCAGTTGGGAAGATGTCCAACACACCTTTACGGCTGGTAAACTGGATAGGGATATGGGAGGCAAACAGTTTAAAGAAAGGTTGCCTAGAATCCCCAAGTTCCTTTTGAAGGAAGAATTGGTAGCCACACAGAGACTCTCTGCTTCTTTGTCCCACCAGTTTTATCTGGAAAAGTTAATTTGGAACTATTCCAAATCAGATCTTTACCCAGTCCTAGCAAAGACTCTTCTGGATACTTTCCACAGAGATCTACATTCTTTCTTTTTAGTCAAAGGAGAAGGCAGAAAAAACATCTTACCCGCAGCAACTATTAGGCATGAGCCTAAAAAGTTGATTGACCAAATTATGTGGGCGAAAGATCTCTTTTTTCAAAAATTTCTCAAGGGAATAATGTAAAAAGCGATTCAGGAGAATATGAGCCTTATGCAAAATTGGGGGGGGGGGGGGGGTGTCCTCTTGGAGGAAACTTCCTCCTGCAGAAGGACCTCAACCCAAAGGCAAGAAATCTCCCAGACCGTTTAATGGCAGGAAAACCTTTCCTGTCGCCACAGCCTCAGTTGCTGCCTTCCACCAAACTCTATAGACGGTTCCCTAGCAGTATGTGCCATAGTTTCCAGTCTTCAATCCAGTCTTTGAGAGAGCCACTATGACTTTTCATCCAACCAGAGCTCAAAATAAAATGATCAGGAAGGGGTAGTCAGTCTGGGGGCTGAGGAAGTAGAGGCAAGGCGTTTAAACAAGCACGTCCTTCACATCAACAATTAGTAGCTACCGGGGGGGGGGGGAAGGCTTTACCTTCTCAGGGATCGTTGGGACTTCTATTCTTGGATTCACAGCATAATTTTGAAATGGACTATATTGGAAATGGACACACAAACCACCCAATTTCAAGAGGTTCTTCCAACCCTCAATCCTATTCTTGGAGGATTACATAAAAGATCTTCTCTGGAAGGGAGTCATCCGTTGCAGAAAATCCATGAACTTTCAAGGGCAGCCATTCTGCGTGCCCTAGAAATATTCAAACACATTTCTAACTATTCTGGACCTATCCCAACCAAACAAATTCATTCTAAACGACAGGTTCCAGATGCTATCTGGCAAAATCGGACCCTATTACCCCAGTGCGCCTACACCTTCTCCATAGATCTTACATATGCCTATTGGCATCTTCCGATAGGCTGTTGGTTCTCCCCCTACCTTGATTTGAGACTGGTAAAAAAGGCAAAGGTATTCAGAGCTATGCTCTTCGTGCTCAGTATAGCTCCAAAGATTTTCACAAAGCTAGTCGAGGTTATTGTCCAACAACTAAGGAACAAAGGCCTTCAAAATGTATTATAATAGCTCAAGAATTCATAAAATTCCTATAGTTTCTGGGCTTTGAAATCAGCCTCGAAAAGTTCCGGCTATCTTCGCTCAGAAATTCAAGTGACTAGCGGTCACTGGAATCTAGTCATGCATCCTTTCTCTCCCACAAGGTGAGAGAAAGGAAACTGCAAAATCTGTCAGGTGCCTTCTTTTCTCAAAAGTAGTCACCAGACGTCAACAGGAAAGTGTCTTAGGATTGCTGCAATTCGCTAATAGCAAGACTCAAAGATGCCAACAGAGTCTTGAGAAGTAAGGAATCAAACGCTCGGAGAGATCTCCACTACGAAACTCTGGCTTTGCTTTTGAAACAGCTCAACCCATGGTCCACTACCAAGAGCACGTCTATTTACAGCCGTGGACTTCATTGCTTGGCTTGTAAGGTGCCAGGAGAAAAAGTGAAATGGAAAATTTCATCATTCATTGGAGAAAAACTCCAAAGTATTACATATAAATTTCATCATATTTCCACATCACTCATCTTTTAATGAGATTGATAATGGAAATAGGTTCTGGGTCTATCATATTCCAGAAATCAGGCAGTCAGTCTTTTTGGGTTATAATCAAACTGGACAATTTTATTATAAAATGTAAGCACAGAAAAGAGCCACCGAACTACAACCGTTTACAAGTGAATCATGTGATACTAATGGAAGCGAACTGGCCTCCATTAGTGAAAGACTGATTAAAAAAAAACGGACAAGACCAATACAGAATGAACACAAGAAAATTAATGATACATGGAATGGAAATTTTTTTTCTTGTATCTCAGGGAACTAGTTAACTTTGTTTAATTTGCCAGAAAATTTATTCAGTTTTTAAATGTGACAATTTGGAACATTTTCGTATTACTCATGATATCTTCAGCCACACATTTTCACTTAGAAGCAATCTGAGAAAAAATGGAAAGTGAGTATTCCGGTCAGACTGCAGGGCAACAAAGACGAATCCAAAAGACATCCACTGTTGCACAGAACTTGATAGGCAACATATGAGATTGCATGGATTTTGGCCCAACATTAGAAACCTTTTACAAATGCAGATTGTCAAAGAATGTTTTTTGACATGAGCAGAGAAAATACATTGGTGTTCCAGTAATGAAGATGCAATTTTCAATCATATCAGAGGCTTACAACTATCAGACAACCATAATGAGGAAAAAATTATCAATGACATTCATCGTCAGTTAATTGCAGAGGTATCAGCTGATCCATATCAGTACTATATTGATCCTTAACTTTGGTTACGGTTCATTTTCCCTTTGCGTACAGGCATATACCTAATAGTCTGGTGTATTCTTTATATATTCTCTTCTGTCCTCATACACCTGACAACACTGAGATTATCAAAAAATTGTTCTTCACTCAAGGGTTACTGCACTCTATTGTTCATTGGCATCTTTAGCAATGGTAAGCAGCTCTTCTAGTAGAAGTACACTCCAAAGTCAAACCATTGTTCTCTAGTCTTGGGTAGTACCACAGCACCTGTACCATGGTCTTCCACAGTCTTGGGTTAGAGTTCTCTTGGTTGAGGGTACACTTGGGCACACTTTTCTATCTTATTCATCTTCCTCTTGTTTTTCTTTTGTAGGTTTTTATAGTTTGTAAAGGATATATTTATTTTAATGCTGTTTACTCCTATCGGAATATCTTATTTTTCCTTGTTTCCTTTCCTCACTGGGCTATTTTCCCTGTAGGAGCCCCTTGGCTTATAGCATCCCGTTTTCCAAATAGGGCTGTAGCTTAGTAAGTAAGTAAGTAAGTAAGTAAAAAAATAATAATAGGAATAATTGGAACAGGGTTGAGGGGATATTTCCTTTAAAAAAAGATATAGGGTCAATGGTCATCCATATTTTAAAGATTCTATATCAACATTTTGGAAGCTATGCCAGGGTTTGTAGCTAAGAAGAGACTGAACCCCAAGAAAAAACTCACTCTTCAAATTAGTTCTCGTCAGCAAAACGATAGTCCACTGTGTCAACAGACGGGGCTCTAGGTTTCCTCAGATCAACTATGTGATATTAGTCATTCTCACCTTGGCAAAGCAGGGAAATTGGCCTCTTTCAGCTGTTCTGAGTGAGTGTCGCTGAGGTGTGGACATGTTTTGCGCAGAGCTCCGTTTAATATTCGCCCTGAGTTGTGTTTTAGGTTTTGTTTCTCGCTTAGAATATCATTGGAAAGATATTAGTTAATCTTATGGAAAACCCAAGAAGAGAAGAAAAATTACACCATGTGTGTCCCCTTGTCTGTCCATAACTTGGTCTGCCTCATATGTGAAACCACAGAGGTAGGTTGGAAAACATGGATAGGAAATGAGTGCAAAAGATTTTATCATGAAAAATATATGCATATAATGACAGGCATTACTGATAATGAACTAAAGAAGTTAGATTGGTTATGCCCACACTATATAGTTGCAGCCAGAAAAAACTAATTCATATGTATCAAAATTAAAGGAAGAGGTGGGTAAAACAGACGAGTCCCCAAGCAAATAAGACGCAAGAATCGCTGAATTAGAAAACAGAGTTGCGTACCTTAGCGCACACACAGCAAATACCCCAAGACTACATACTTCACTGAGAAGGTTGTTAATCTTGCTATGAATATGGAATCAATTAAGGCCACTCTTTAATCAGTGATGGACCCAAAACCGCAAAAAATTACATATGCTGACAACGTTAAGAAAAAAATCTGTTAGGAATTAAATCAACAAATACAAACACTAAAATTACTGAAAGAAAAAACAAGGTTAAAGAGGCATATAAAGACATGCCTATACTTACCACGAGGTCAACTTCGATTAGAAACGTTGTTGTGAACTTTTCCAACATAATGATCACAGAAGAGGCTGCAAACAAACTTCAGATATTGGTTGAGGATACTGGAACAAGAAAAATCCGAAAATTAAAACCAAAAATAATAACATGCAAGATGTACAATGAGGAAGATGAAGTAGTAAATGCCTTGATTCAGAAAAAGCGTTGCCTGGACTAAATCTAAAATAGAGAAGAGAAGATAAGTGTAGTCCTGAATAAAAATGCTTCAGGTGGGACTAGCCAAAATGTGCTGAAATGAAATCCTGAAGTTCGGAGGGCTATTCATGATAATAGGGATAAAGTTTAGTTAGGATGGGGTACTTGTAACATACGTGATAGGTACCATGTGATACCCTGCTACCACTGTCAGAGGTATGGACATCTTGAAAAAGATTGCAAGTCTAAAGACGATGATAAAGTCTGCAGGAAATGTTCAGAAAACATTCCATTAAGGAGTGTAATTCGCAAATATCAGAGTGTAATAACTGCACAAAGTTAAACAAACCAAGTGACCATATAGTAAATTCTAGAGATTGCAAAGCTTTTGACTTGGAATTGAAAAAAAAAAAAAAAAAAAAAAAAACTTTCAGAATATGCTGATCATGGATACTAAGGTCGTCATAAACTGTGGCTATAAAATATACCATCTGTAGGTAATAAAACTATTCAAATTCGAGAATTGCTAAAAGGGAAATATTTGGATATACTAGAATTATCTGAAATATGGTTAGATAGCTATGACCAGGCTAAGATCACTGAAATGACCGCCCCCCCCCCCCCCACCTCACACATTCTTTCACATACCGAGAGAGGATATGTCTAGACACTTAAGAAAGGGAGAACCATCAACTTTATGAAAAGAAGACTTGGAACATGGTGACAATATATGTTTGCTTTGAAGGATGAAAATTAAAATAGTATCCACAATAGAGATGGAGTGATGAAAATTGCT
>NC_090740.1:87043329-87045829 GCF_036898095.1 Palaemon carinicauda
CAGCCCATGCTAGACAGCTCTCACAGTCAGCTAAATTCCCCCAGCCTTTTTTCCGAAAATAAAAAAAAAAAACATAACATCATATCAAAAGACCTTTTTGCAAAATCCCTAAAGCAAATATTACTGAACATTTTCTCTCAAACATGACGCACTACCTCTCAAAATATAAAAGAACATTACCTAAGCCCTTGTTCATATCTCGCATGAATCCAACAACACTCTCAAATAGACTATGTAAGACTTAGTACCGAAATAAAAAGTTAATTCTTAAAATAGAGTAAATTTACATATATTGATTTGAATAAAGAATATAATGTAACTCGCGACGAAAGTCTTACGTAATTTATATAAAATACTGACATCTACATGAGAAGAGCTGATTTTACAGGCTGGGTATATTCTCTTCAATGCATATATGAAAACAATAAATAATATAGATAAATTCATTATTAAACTACGGTATTTCTCTGCACTAGACCACATTTGTAAGATAGCTTCCCCACAAAAAAGATTATTTATTCGGGGCTTGAATACATCAAATAATCCCGAGATAAATAATCTACAAGCATGTTGTCTTCACGTGTTTGTTATCTTTACCTGATATATATTGTACATTAATACAATACGGTTGCAAACATATTAACCACCTAGTTAACCTTTCATTATTATTTTTTATATTTTCACAAAAGGTAATTGATTAAAATATAAGTTTAATGTAATCTCATTCCGTGGTCGATTTGCATAAATTAAAAACTTGTACATTGCTGCGATCAAAACCAGCAGTTCCGTTTCAACTGTCGAGTTAACTAATTGCTTCTTCTTCATCCTCGATGACATAAGACATACAAGATGAAGAATTACTGCCTCATCTTCTTACAATAGAATAGCTCCAATCCCGTTATCCAATGCATCCAGTTGGATAAGGAATTTCTCGGTGAAATCTAGTGCATGAAGAATCAGTTTCAAAGTTGATATGGCCTTTCTCAGATTTTCCCTTTTTCATGATATCTTGATAACATAGGTCCGGTCATTGCATTCCCCCAAAATCTGAAATGGTTCTTTTAACTTGTTGGTGAGAGGGAATCTCATTATCGGCGAATAGACCAACACATGTCCTACCGCACACCGTGTGTTTGTACTCTTCGCGCCAAACTTTTTCTTTGTCCATCTTTGACTTGTTTTCACGTCTTCTAGGGAACATTTCCTTAACTCACCTATTCCTCTCCTCAAATCCTTGACGTTTCCTTCGTCCGTTTCCTCCCGATCCTCCACTTTTCCTGCTAAAATTTTCTTTGGTCCTTTGTTGAAGAGTCCTGCAACATGTCCGTTAGTACTTCTTCTACCATATCTTCTGTTCATTTGTCCTTGACTTGTCGTCTTCATGCCTTCTAGAAAAAGTTTCTTTATCTCGCCAATCATTTTCCCCAAATTTTTGACACATTCTCCTTCCGTTTCTTTTCGGTTCTTCCATTTTTCTGCTAACCTTTCTTGGATGGTTCTCCACGACCTTCCATCATGCTTGAGGGAGCTTCCTTGATGCACTCGGGCTTTCCAGCCGTTTGCCATATGTGACATGCACGGCAAAACTGGCTCACGTCCTTGAGCATCCCAGGCCATAAAAAGTGTTTCATTATATTTTCCGTCATCTTCCTTATCCACATTTGTGCCGTCTCTTGCACTATCGTGATCACCTCTATTTTTAATGGTGTGGGAATTAATATCTGATGATATATCATCCATTCAGCTTTCCCAGGGATATTGGCAGGTCTACGTTTCCTCCTAAGCAACCCATCATTGAGATGATAACAGGTCGGAAACTGCGACGCCTCCATCTCGTTCACCATATGGTACAATAACTCTGATTATGTTCCATCCTTCCGTTGCAATCCTATCAACCTTTTCCTACTCACTTGTCCTACTTCTAATGTTGAATTTTCTATCTCTTCAAGATCCATTTTTCTTTGTTATCTTGTCCATTCATCTGTCGTTTCTCTTCGTTCGGGCTTACTCTTTAGTTCTCTTCTTGCGTATCATCAAGAGAATCCTCTTTTTTGGAAAACAAATCCTTCAATTTAATTTCTTAAAGGGCCATCTTCTCTTTGTCCCCTTGGCCTTTTCCTTCTTCAGTAGTCACGTTCTTCTTCAAACTCCTAATCGTAAGAAAACTAGGAACCACAGACGGGTAGTCCCTTCTCGATTTCAGTCGTAGGATTATACTTCAAAGGTTTCTCCATTACATTGGGACAAGGCACGAACGGCGCTCCATCAACCTCATATCCCCGCAGGACATCTACTTCTTTGACATGTAGTGAATCCTATACCACAAAGTAAAAATAACCTGTCACCAACTCACATGACAATTTAAAACAGCCAATAGGGGTGACCTTCTCACCTCCTATTCCCTTCAAAATAATTGAGTTCCCTGTGAGAGAATGTTCCACCAAGGTGTGTACTCCCCGTACCACCATGTTATAGGTACAACCTGTGTCGTGCAATTCCC
>NC_090740.1:87053329-87070829 GCF_036898095.1 Palaemon carinicauda
ACCAAAAGTCCCAAGACCAGGTTGGCCCTGTCATGAGTGGGGAAACTCTCTCCACGCAGATCAGACTTCCTACGGCTGATCTGGGATACCGAAGCGGTAATGAGACGATTCAATCGACAATACTAGAGAACGTCCCATACAGTCCAGGTGACGTTATCCATCCCTTCCTTAAAGGGATGGCACCTGTCAGCAGTTCATGTACAATTAATCCGCAATTTGACAGTGGATGCTCTACTTGGGCTCAAGCCGATAGAATTAGAATGGTCCACGGACGCAGCCCTATTCTCTCCCAGATGGGAACAAGTCCCTGAGCTGCAGATCGACCTCTTCATCACAAGCGTCTTCAAGAAACTACCTCAATATGTAGCCCCATACGAGAATCCTCTAGTGGAGATAACAGACATCATGTCTCTGTTATGGAAGAGATGGGCTGTTCATCCCATCCAATCACCTGCTGAAGGTCCTCAACATGCTGAGATCCTTCCAGGAAGGAGTAGCTCTGTTGGCTCCCAAGTAGCCCAAGATCAATCGGTCCTCTTTAGTGAAGGAACTGAGGCTGAGGCTAGCCCTAGTTCTGAACTCAGGACTATTTCAGAAGTTTCAGAAGTTAATTGCCTTCGATTTATCACAGAGAACCCGAACCCTTCATTTCATGATTTTCTTGCCCTAGCGGTTAGGAAAAGATTTGGGATCTCAGAAGGCAATATAGAATTCCTAGGACAATACAAGTCTAAGTCAACTAGAAGACAATATGAGACTCCTTGGAAAAAGTGGGTTGCTTTTGTAAAAGTAAAAGGACCAAAAGAAATTTCAATGAGCTTCTGTCTGTCCTGCTCTGTCCACCTTCATAATCAAGGTCTGACAGCCAACACGATAACTATTTGTTAGTCAGCCTTGACTAGACCTCTTCTCTTTGCCTTTCAAGTGGATCTGGCGAATTAAATCTTTAACAAGATCCTGAAGGCATGTGTAAGGCTTACCCCTTCAGCACCACCAAAGCCCATATCTTGGTCTTTGGAAAAGGTCCTACATTATGCCTCATCTGTGAACAATGAAGGTTGTTCCCTTAAGGATCTAACCCAAAAGGTAATTTTTCTTTTCGTTATAGCCTCTGGGCCTAGAGTTAGTGAAATAGTGGCCCTATCTAGAGATGAGGGCCACATTCAGCTCACAGAAGCGGGAGAACTGAATCTCTTCCCTGATCCAACCTTTCCCGCTAAGAATGTGCTACCCACTAAGGGGTGAGTTTCCTGGAGAATCTGCCCTCTGAACGAAGATGTCTCTCTATGTCCTGTAGAGTGTCTAAAGGTCTATCTTCGTAGAACTTCAGACTTCAGGGGAGGACAGCTCTTTAAAGAAGAAACCTCTGGATCAAACTTTATTCGTAAAGCAGATACTGACAGTACTCCCGCAGGTGATGATCTGAGAAAAATTGCTTCATCACTGAATTTCTTTCAGTATATGGACTTTGAGCGTCTTCGGTCATACACCGTATGGAAATCATTCAGAGTGTTTTACAATCACTAAGTGAAACAAGTCCATGAACTAAAGCACTATGTAGTAGCGGCAGGTAGCGTATTAAAACCTGCCCCCTAATTACTGTCATAAACAGTTAATAAATTGGGACCTTGAACGTCATCTCTCATATAATGGATGGGGATCATCCAGAGTGTTCTACAAACACTATTCTAAACAGGTCCACGAACTGAAGCATTATGTAGTGGCGGCGGGTAGTGTATTTAAACCTGCCGTCTAATTCTGTGATGAACAGCTAATTGACTGGGACTGTCAATTAAAGGGAGAGGGGGTCATCACTTTTAGTATGACCTCCTTTGAATGAGTGTTACCATGGTAACACTAACTCTGTTAAAATATCCCAGGTGTGGAATTATACAGATAGCACTAGTGCTGTGTGTACATAGTACACAGTGTCGATAGAAGGTAACCGGTACAGAAATTATGAAGAGAAATTTTATTATAAAATTTTTCTTCATTCTGAGAGTAGCACTCATCATTTCTTTCCTTCCAAGAAAGAAATATAATTTCTGTATATGTTACAGGTATAATTCCGTTATCATGATACATTTGTTTTATTTTTTAATTCTTTTAGTCATTAATTAGAATTAAATGTCTATTTGAATGCAATTGCATCCTAATTTGCCCGCAATTGCATGTTTAAAATGCCAGAGTACTTTGACTTACTGAAGTAAGTATTCTTCATATATTTGTATGCTTACAAACAATAGATATAAGAGACACTGATATTGATTCGGCATTATATACAAACTATGAGACTGTATATTTAGTCTATACTTATGTTTGTTCATACAATATATGTTAACCTTAATCCCCTTTCTACTGTCTAGAATGACTATTCCCTTTATGGGGCCGGAAGTACTAATATCGTTTATGATTAGTGATGATGACTGCTAACGGTAACGTCATTTGTCTCAATTGTTCCAAATGACCATAGAAATGTTGTCCCAAGGTTAAGGCACTGATGAAAAACCACAGATATATTAATGCTCTGGTACGCTTCCATCAGGACGACATGGCCTGAGCCCCAAAAACGGATTTTGAGCGAAGCGAAAAATTAATTTTTGGGTTAGATGGCCATGTCGTCCTGATGGACCCACCCTTCTTTTCTTATAGAAAAGATCTTCACAGTATCCCTTCCCGAAGTACTGTATATGTAGCACCATGCTCAATGCTACAAGGAATGTTCGCCATCTTAGATATGGCACTGTTATGATACTTAATAGTAGTATGAGAACTAGGGTAACCTTAATACGGCTCCCGTTCTATTTTGCCACTTTCAACCTCGAAGCGTAAATGCTATTAGGGGTGCCGATTGCTATGCGGCGTGTCAAGAAAATTTAAGGATTTTAGCGCCAGGAGTTAGAATTCTGGAGACCTAAAGGTAAAATTCCTTAGGAATATCACTGTAGTACATATATCCTTTAGGAAGCTAGTTATAGGAACTTCCATCAGGACGACATGGCCATCTTACCCAAAAATAGATTTTTCGCTGTGCTCAAAATCCATTTATTTTTTATTTTTTCAATTAAGTTTTAACAGGATTTTGATAAATGCTCTGAGGTGAGTGAAATGGTTACATTGAAATACGTAACTGAAAATGTAAAACAATATAGATCTGAAAATAATCAGAGATAAAAGCCAATTATTCGCATTATGCTTGGAGTGTGAAATACATTCTTAAAACTGAGCTAGTAATTTACCAAAAAATCAAATAATGTAATTTACTCTTATCAAGCAAGCAGTTATGTTAACGAGGCTGCAGTATCAATAAGTCATGCAAATATAAGCGCTGATACCTCCCTTTACTTAATTACTACTTAAGTTTTTATTGAAGGAAAAGGTTCCTTTGACCCAAGGCCAAAAAAGGAATTATGGGTAAAACTAGAGACTATTAACAAATTTAAAATCCTATATGAAAAATTTTATAAGACTCTTTTCATATATACCGCACAGGACTGTAAATTTATTCTTGAATCTGATTACAGTGAGCTAGTATATGTAAAACATAAAATTTAAAAATTGATTTATGGTAATTTGGATTTAATCCTTAGAGAGGGATGCTGAAGGTAACTTGAAATAGAAGTCACTTGATAAAGCCACAGTTATAGCAAGGAGTCAGTCATATCATTCCTTTTCTCTAATTCTGCAACAATTTTCTAAATGTCTTCATACTGGTCTTGGTATGAACCCTTAATTGAGCACGGAAATTAATTTCAAATCAATGAAATTAAGAATCATATTTTTCTGCGTGTTCTCTTCTTAGATATTTATATCTTCCCTACAAACACGAGTGTGGTATCAGTAATCATTGTTTTTTTGTTCGATTGGGAATTAGGGTTGTGGTAGCCAATTAAAAAAGGCCTTGACTGGCATTTTGTCGAACGGGAACTGGAGACAGGCTTCAATTCTATAGTTAAAAAAAGTTTCTGTAACCTTACCATTCATTAGAGCGGGGAATGGTGGCATGGGAATGCCTGTAGGTCTATCTTCTGAGTCATCAGCAGCCCTTACCTGATTCTCCCTGGTCGTAGCTTGGTGGAGAGAGGCTTTGGATATGATAAGTTTTTGGGCATTGTCTTGTCCCTTGCATCAGCCATTCATGGGTGACCTTTAATCCTCGAAACTAAAAATAAAACATTATACAAACAAACTCGCTCTGAGTGATAAATTCACGCTCTCTGTATTAAGGCCGTCACTATTTCCCTTTTTTTCTGCGAGTGTTGTTTTATTTCGCTATGCTGATAGTCCTTGTTCCGTCTTTATCAGGCGTAAACTTTACATCCTTGGCCAATGTTGTAAACTTGAAGCATTTGCATATACAATTATTCAACAAACAAGAGACATACAAAAAACGAAACGCAAATAAAAGAATACAAATAAAGACCAGTTTTATAGAGCTGGATATTTGCATTTCAAAAAAAAAAGAAAAAAAAATAGGTGATTTAATTTAGGCTTTGACTCTATTTTATTCTTTGCATTCATTATTAATATTAATTCATTCCTATATAGACTATTGACTACCACATGCATAAAAGACATTCCACCTGGAAAATGGTATAGAAAAAAGCATCATTTAGTTTGGAAATTGCAAACACTTTTCACATCTGCTATCCCTGCATTTAAATGGACTGGCTTCAGGTATAGATGGCCTTAACTTAGAGTGGAAAGAAAATCTTGTTTCAAACCAAAAAGATAAAAAAATAAATACCCTTGAAAGATTTTGGCACTTTTATTGGCTTGCCAGTCCCTCTTGTTATCTTATTTTCTTTTAAAATAATCTCTGCCTGCTCAAAGAGAAAAGCTTTTTCCCAACAGCATTTCACGAAGAGGGATATATATTTGTGCTAAAATACTCTCTCTGCCATCTATAATAAGAAAATAGTAGAAATGATGATTGTATTGAAATTATTAGACTATATACACAAACAAAGACACACACGCAGAGGTATATATATATATATATATATATATATATATATATATATATATATATATATATATATATATATATATATATATATATATATATATATATATATATATTAATATATGTATATATATCTATGTGTGTGTATTTATGTGTGTGTGTGCGTGTGTGTGTATAATTATAAAGCTTGTCTAACATCGGAGTAAATTATTTTGTTCATATATTCCATTTGTATATTTAAGAGATTTATAGCCAGCTCCTAAAGTGGGTCCCAATCATATAGGATTAAGTAAAGGTATGCATATTATCAGAGACTGTCGTCATTCATTAAGGTGTATGTTCATTCAGTTATGTATATGTAAATTTGGTACACGGACGGGATGCCGAATGCATTTTTGCCGAAGGACAAGAAGCAGAAGCCAGGAAGCTGAACGGACAGAATGCCGAACAGACATAATGCCGAAAGGACACAATGCCTAACAGACGTTAAGTCGAACGGACAAAATGCCGAATAATGACTATATCTCTTTTTATATACTCTATATAAATATCTCTCTTGCAAATTGATAAATGATTTCTTTCATTTATCTATTCATTCTTTCAATCACTTAATCTTTCAGCCATAAATAAAAAAGAAAATTATTATGTAAATGATAAGTATCGTTAATGGATAAAAAAATAAGAAAATACCGTATTTAAGATTGTTTTCTTCTTCCAACTTTAATTTTTAACTAATTTGATAATTACTATTTAACTACTTCTTTAAGTAACAATATGCTAGTTTACTATTCATGCTCTGTAGTTATTTATATTTATATTTTTTTCCTTTACTCGAATTTCACTATGGAATTTATTTGTTTAAAAAAGCCAGTTTAACCATGGAATTTACCAAGACAGGACGTGGTGGCCGAAAGTTACTTCATAATGGATATTCATACGTTGTCGATAAAACTGTTAAAGCAACTACTTACTGGAGATGTGAGAGACGAAAAGAGTGCAATGCAAGAATTAGAACGATTAGTGATGTCGAACATGGACAGGCTTCAGAACATTCACATCCTCCTGACGGTGCTCATAATATAATTTTAAAATCTTTGGATGTAATGAAGAATTCAGCAGAACAAACAGAAGAGGTAACAAGCCGCATAATTAATAAAGTCTGGGAAGAACTGCCACTCAGCATTGCTGGTTCTATACCTAAAAGAGAAACACTTGCAAGAATGGTAAGACGAGCAAGAAAGAATGAAGAAAGTGAAGACTTGGATAAGACAAGCCGTGGCGAGAATTTTCGTCTTTATGAAACCACCTCCGTTACAATTTTATCGACAGAAACTAACTTGGAATTATTATCTAAAAAACGAGCATGGTTTGCCGATGGCACATTTGACTCCGCTCATTTAGGCAAGCAGCTTTATACTTTACATGCCATTGTTTCAAAAAGTAAAACCTTGCCACTGGTATATTGTATTGCTAGTAACAAAGAAGAAAAAACGTATGACGAAATTTTTGGATTTTTAAAAAGCAAAGGTGTTCAGGATCCTGATTCAATAACTGTTGATTTCGAAAGAGCAACAATAAATAGCATTAAAAAAAACTTTCCTAATACATTTTTATCAGGTTGTTTTTTTCATTTTGGCCAATGTTTATGGCGAAACATCCAGTCTTGTGGTCTACAGCAGTGGTATGTTGAACCCAATAACGCACTTTTTATCAAGCAGTTACAAGCACTTGCCTTCGTTCCACCCGCAGAAGTACATGAATTATTTAACGAATTGGTAAATATCTTAGATGCTGAAACGGATGAATTGTTAAGTGATTTTTTGGTTTACTTTGAAAGTACATGGTTAGGGATAATCCAGCGAGGTCGAAGGAGGAAACCACTGTTTGATGTTGATTTGTGGTCTGTTCACACTCGCGTTAATAATGATTTACCGAGAACAAACAATTCCCTTGAAGGCTGGCATCAGGCATTTAAAAAGAGAATCAACATAACGCATCCAACATTCGCCAAATTACTAAAGGTTATCAGAAATGAACAAGCATGTTATGAAATTCTAATTGAACAAGCTTTTGCAGGGATTGATATAACACGACTTAACAAGAAATACGATGCCATTAACGATAGGATAAAATCCATATTTTGTTCTTATGATAAGGATGAAGGATTAACTTTGTTAGGGTCTTTAGCTCAATATTTTTAAATATTCTTTTTTTCTCTTATACATTATACTATGTAGGTTTTTAACTTTTTTTAACCCAGCCGACACATTTTATCTTTTAAATAAACACATATTGTATGTAGTATATTGTAGAAATAAAATGATTATCAAGCATTTTACTTTTATTTCAGGCCTACGTCCTTTTGTCTTTTACAGGTGTTCTGAATAAAAAAAAATAATCATTGATTTTCTTACTGGACTAAAGGAAAAAAATATATATATTTGCTTATAATTACATTTAGTCATAGCAGTATTCGGCATTTTGTCCGTTCGACTTAACGTCTGTTAGGCATTGTGTCCTTTCGGCATTATGTCTGTTCGGCATTCTATCCGTTCGGCTTCCTGGCTTCTGCTTCTTGTCCTTCGGCAAAAATGCATTCGGCATCCCGTCCGCGCACGGTAAATTTTAGTGATTTGAAATATTTAAATTTCTATTTCACGTAGTTTGGTTATAGTATATATATATATATATATATATATATATATATATATATATATATATATATATATATATATATATATATATGTGTATATATTTATATACATTTATACAAATATATATATATATATATATATATATATATATATATATATATATATATATATATATATATATATATATATATATATATATATATATATATATATATATATATATATATACATAAATATACTTATATATATATACATAAATATACTTATATATATATATATATATATATATATATATATATATATATATATATATATATATATATATATATATATATATATATATATATATATATATATATATATATATATATATATATATATATATATATATATATACATATATATATATATATATATATATATATATATATATATATATATATATATATATATATATATATATATATATATATGTATATATATATATATATATATATATATATAAAAATATATACATATATATATATATATATATATTTTTGGGCTCAAGCCATGTCGTCCTGATGGAAGTTCCTATAGGGTAGCTTCCTAGGGTATATTACAACTACGGCGATATTCCCAGAGAATTTACCTTAAGGTACCAGAATTCTAACTCCTGGAGCGAGTATCCCTCGTGAAAGGGATATCGCGACATATCAGAGGACGTATTCTAGACACGTCACATGGCAATCTACAACCTGGACAGAGATTTCGTCTCGTAGGAGGTGATTGACGAGATACGAATTCGGGAAAGAAAAAGGGGAGCCGCTCCCAAGGCTTCCCTATCCCCCGATTCGTATGCGTGCCTGGCGCCAATCCTGGCGCCATCTGTATTTTTTTTTGCGTAGCTTAACAACTCGGTGTTTTTTCCTGTTTTTCTCGCAAATCTTGGATTTATTCGACTTTTCATGGCTTCTTCGTCTTCGTCGGCCTCTGATAAGTTGAGTATAGTGTCTGTTATGTATAAATGTAGGCTCTTGGTAAAATTTTGAGTGATTAATAGGATTAATCTTTGATACAAGAGCCGTAGCCTACCAGAGGTGTCCTGGACACTGTCGCTCGCTAGGTATAAATTAGTTAGTCAGAGCGACATTCCTGGTTGTTTTGCTTTAATAAATTTTAGCTATTTAGCATTACATAGGATTTCCTTTCGTGCTTAGTATTATTTGGCGGAGTATTCGCCATTCTGGCCTATGCTAGGCCATGTAGCCTAGTCGTTTGGTCCTAGTACTTCATGCATGACTTTGGTTTTCCGAGTGTAATTAAAATTTTATTGAAGCTTTAGGCTATATTTTATACATTTTAGACTGTGTGGAATATTTCCAAGATTGTATACGTGTGAGTTTCGGTGAATTAGGTAATCGATTCTCTTGGTGCCTAGGCTAATTGCTTATGGAGCCTTAGTATACTTTTTCATACTCCCCGGTTGCTTTCTTTTCTTCGGAGAAGGTATGCAATCCCTTTCCCTCTGTTTAAGCCTTGGGCTTATCCCTAAGTGGTTTTTTCCGAATTTATTTTCGATAAAACTATACTAGGGTGTTACTGTACCTTCCTGTTCCTGTAGTTATGGTTCAAGAGGGACAGAACAACAGAGTTTTTAGTCTGAGTCTGTGTTGTCTGGTTTGGGGCAGAGTCCCCCTCGCTGACCTAACACATACAAAGGGAGCTTAGCTCCCTTAGGTCACTACCGAAGGTTTCTGTAGTTATGATTCCTTCTTTTGTGATCGACCAGACTAAGTCCTGTTGCTGTTCTCAGGGGAGGATAAGTTCTTCCCTTGGGAGTAGCAACGCCTTCCTTGCTTTGGTGCTCTGGAAGCTGGCAAGTATTGCTGGCCTTTTCCCTTAAATCTCCCTTAGGCTAAGATAAGTTTCTTGGCTGCGGGTGATCTGTCACTAAAGCAAGGTTGGCAGGACCCTCTTGTCCCTTCCCCCTCTATCTCCGTAATGGCCTAGCCATTACTGTACTGTACCTTGCCGGCCGGCAGAGCTGGCCGGCAGGGGTCTTACTGTACTGTACGTCGTTCTACTTCTGGACCTAGTATAGGTTGGGATGTGGAATTGACTCAGCCCATTGCCGGCCGGCAGAGCTGCTGGCCGGCAAGGGTCTTATGTTTTCGAGTGCTGCCCGGACCTCTCTTGGTCCCTCATCCATGTCTGCCGGCAGAGCCGGACGGCATTGGTCAAGGAAGCCTGAATTAGTTTCTCCCCTTCCTTATATGCACTCTTTCGGTTGCCGGGCTTGGAGGTAGTGTACACTCTTATCCCGGCATCCATTCTATTTTCTTCTAGTGCTGTACCTGTCCCGGCTGCCAGCCTATGAGGCCGGCAGCCGGGCAGGTGTAGTTCTCTGGTTTTTTTGCTGCCGGCTGGCATCGGTCTTGTACCTTTGCCAGCCAGCTTATGTCAGTCCTTGTCTGCCGGTCACCAAGAGTGTGGCCGGCAGCTGGGTACTACCTTGTGTAGTTGCTGGCCGGCAGCCATTGCCGGCCAACACTGGCTGTTACCGGCCGGCAGTTGCTGCCGACCGGCACAGGCATTTGAACCAGAGTGCTGCCGCCCTATAGCTGTTAAGTAGTATACTTTAAAGCTAGTTGTGGTGTGTGCCGGCTGGCAAAGGCAGGCCGGCACACATCCCCCTATACTGTACTAGTATTCTTCTGTATAGCATATACAGTAAGAAGAAAACTATAGTAAAGGTTCTGGTACAGCACTGTATCTTCTAACACTATTGTGTTTTCTTGCACATCCCTTTGCTGTTGCCCTCAGATAGGAAGCTGAGTTCTTCCCTGTCTATTATCCAGGATTTTAAAATCATTGCTTAGGTGTGAGCTCCACCTGTTTCCTCTGGAAACCTTGCATTGGTTACTCTAGAAGAGATAAACCATTTTTGATTTTATTATCTGGAAGGCTGCAACAATTTGTTTTGAGGGAAACACAAGTGTGTGTCTTTCCTTTCTGAATTGTTATGCTATACTATGCATATCCAGTGATACATAGTTCACTTGATACTCATGGAAATTTCTTCTCTTTACAGAAGGACACTCCGAAGTGGGGAAGTGCTTTCTGCAATGTCAGCAGCAAGAACCTCTGCGGACATGAGTTTTGTAGGAGACACGCAGCATACGCTGTCTCCAAGGATGATCTCCGGTATTGGGACCCTCAGGTATGTACTGTGTGCACTAACCTGATTAATGAGACATTTAAATAGCTAGGAAGAAGCTTCGTACCTGGGTAAGGGGCTTCCAAAAGAACACTTCTGGCCCTTATCTTCCAAGTGAGAAGATGAGGGCGTATCTTTTCCCTAAGGCATCAGCTGATGCAGTGATTCCCCAGCCTCAAGAGGAGATCCCCTAAGTTCAGATCCAGGTGGATGCTGAAGTCGCGGTCACGATGCAAGACATCCAGCTAAATGACAGGATATCTGATGTGGACGGGTGTCAGGAGGAAGACCTCCTGGCAGAAGCCCAGGATGAAGTTCAAGCCCCTCTACATCGGCCGGTCTCCCAGTAGAGCTGGGACAGGCCCTCTCTTCTATTGTTGGAATGATCCAACAAATGCAGAAGGAGAATCAGGAGAAGGCGGCTGCAATGGAACTGCGAATGCAGTGCCTTGCAGAATCACATGGGCCCCAGAAAAAGGTCAATGTGAAAGACTTTCCCTTGTGCTCAGATGCTAACCCATGGAGGTATGCTGAGCACATGCCGATGACGACTGGAAAGATCGTCATCTCGGATAAGCTGGGCTCAGTTCCCCTGGAGGGTGGAATTCTGGCCCAGCAAGGCATCATATCCGGACTGTTATGTCCAGCTGAGGAAGGAACCAGCTTCAAAGGAGGAGACAGAGCCGAAGGAGGTCATAGTGATGGACCATGCTAAGGCTCAAGCTCTACTTTCATCCTCGATGAAAGAGAGGGGCTTCTCTAACTCAAAGGTAGCTGCATTGAATAGAAAGCTCCCTTCCTTTGTGTCCTCGCCTACTAGAGCCTTCCCCCTTTTACAGAAAGGGTTTCTGGCTGTACTAAAAGCAATCGAGGCCGGCAAGTCTTGCCCCTCCCTAGAGGAGTGTAAACCATTGTCGCTGGCCCTGCCTCTGGACCACAAAGACTGGAAGGACGTCCATCTTACGTTCTCAGTGGGAAAGTTGGAGGCTGATATTGCCGGACGTCAGTTCGGCAAGGACCTCCCTAAGCTGTCTGACTTTCTTTTGCGAAGTGAGTTCGATACAAAAGAAAGACTGACTGCTTCAATGTCTCTTCAGACTACTCTCGAGACGATGGCAAGTGACCCCAAGGTCCATGAAATGTTCATGGTAGTGGCCAAGCCTCATCTGGCCACAGTGACAGAGGACCTTTATGGCTTCGTCAAGGCAAGGAGAGCTTGTAGGGAGTTCGTGTTTACCTCGGCTACGGTGAGGCACGAGCTAAAGAAACTAATCTCCTCCAACATTTGGGGAAAAGATCTTTTTCCCTACCGACTTGGTCAAAGAAGTTTTTGATAAAGCCGCCTTGGAGAATAGAAACCTTCTCCAGAAGTGGGGCCTGGCTATCAAAAGAAAGTCTTCCCCGGATGAGGGTCCTCAACCAAAGAGGAAGACTATGAGGACTAGGCTACCGTCTTGGCCAGCCAAGCCTCTTAGACAGCAACAGCAACTGCAATTGCCATTGCCCCCAGTGCCCCAGATCGTGGCACAAACCCCGACCACCTTTCAGTGGGTACCCCAGGCCGTGTAGACACAGTCCACGGCATTCACCCCAGCGTTCGAAGGGCAGTCTACTTCCTTTCGAGCAAAGCCTAGAGGAGCAGCCAGAGGCTCGTCTAGACGCCCCTCAAGGGGAAGGGGATTCAGGGGTGGTCGTGGTCAAGAAGGCAAGACCTCAGGACGGCAGTCCAAGTGAGGTGATACCGGTAGGAGGGAGACTTCTGAAATTTCGGGATCGGTGGACCTTCGATCCCTGGGCCCACAGCCTACTCAAGAATGGACTGGGGGGGAGCTGGTACAGCACTCCACCCCCGTACCTTCGGTTTTTCCAACACTCCACCCCCGTTATGGAGGAGTACGTTCAAGAACGGTTGGAGAAAAAGGGTGAAGCCCATCAATTTCTAAGGGAGGCTGTTTTGTGTTCCCAAGAAAGACTCGGAAAAGCTCAGAGTCATTCTGGACTTGTCGCCACTTAACAAGTTCATAGTGAATTGCAAATTCAAAATGCTAACACTGCAACACATAAGGACCTTACTGCCCAAGAGGGCATATTCCGTCTCTATAGACTTGTCAGACGCCTACTGGCACATTCCAATTAGCCATCGACTCTCCCCCTACCGAGGGTTCAGGCTACAACGAAGACTATACGCCTTCGGAGCCATGCCATTCGGGCTAAACATAGCCCCAAGGATTTTTACGAAGCTTGCGAGCGTAGCTCTCAAACAATTTCGCCTAAAGGGAATTCAGGTAGTAGCCTACCTGGACGACTGGTTGGTGTGGGCAGCATCCGAGACAGAATGCTTGCAAGCTTCCAGTCAAGTGATCCAGTTCCTAGAGTACCTAGGCATCAAGATCAACAGAAAAAGTCTCGACTTTCTCCATCTCAAAAGTTCCAGTGGCTAAGATCCACTGGGACCTTTTGTCACACCGTTTCTCCACCCCGGCGAAGAAAAGGAAGGAGATAGCGGGTTCTGTCAAGAGACTTCAAGATTCCGAAAGGATATCAAGACACGAGCAGGAGAGAGTACTGCGCTCTCTCCAGTTTGCTTCGGTGACAGACCCAGTGCTAAGAGCACAGCTAAAGGATGCAATCGGAGTTTGGAGAAGTTATGCATCAAACGCGTGAAGAGATCTGAGAAGACCAGCCGCTTCGGCTAAGTACTCTTCTCAGGCCTTGGTCCCAAGCCAGACATCTAAAGAAGTCAGGTTCTTCTTCAGCCACCTCCCCCGTCGGTGACGATTCACTCAAACGCCTCAAAGGAGGGATGGGGAGGTCACTCTCATCGGAAAAAAGTCCAGGGGACTTGGTCCAGGCTATTCAAGACCTTTCTCATAAAACTTTCTAGAAGCTAGGGCAGTGCTCCTTACCTTAAAGAAAGTCTCCCCGCGTCATTCGTTCCACATAAAGTGGTAATAGACAGCGAGGTAGTTGTAAGATACTTGAATCGACAAGGATCGAGGTCACCACCTCTCAACCAGGTGATGTTGGCCGTCTTCCGATTGGCGGAAAAGAAGAAGTGGTACCTGTCGGCAGTTCACCTTCAAGGAGTCCGCAATGTGACAGCGGACGCTCTATCCAGGTTCACACCGATAGAGTCAGAATGGTCCTTAGATGCAGGATCATTCTCCTTCATTCTGAATCAGTCCCAGAACTGCAGATAGACCTCTTTGCGACGAAAGACAACAAGAAGTTGCCCCTGTACGTGCCCCGTACGAGGACCCCTTAGCGGAAGCAGTGGACGCGATGTCCCTCGACTGGAACAGATGGTCCAAGATTTATCTGTTCCCTCCTCACAACCTTCTGTTGAGGGTCCTCAACAAACTGAGATCCTTCAAAGGGTAGCGGCAATAGTGGCCCACAAGTGGCCGAACAGCGTGTGGTTCCTCCTGGCATTGGAACTGTAGCTGAAGTTTGTACCACTACCAGATCCAGTTCTGACCCAGCGAGTCCAGAAGTCAACTGTCTGCGCTTCATTACAGAAAACCCGGACCCTGCAGTTCATGATTTTCTCTCCCTAACGGTGAGAAAGCGTTTCGGGATTTCGAAAGCCAGTATAGACTTCCTTGAGGAATATAAATGCAAATCTACTAGAAGGCAATATGAGTCATCTTGGAGAAAATGGGTGGCCTTTTGTCAAGGCGAAGATTCCGCTGGAGATCTTGACAGACTTCTGCTTATCTTTTTTCCCCACCTCCATGGTCAAGGGTTGGCAGCGAACACGATTTCAGCGTGTAAGTCTGCTTTGACAAGACCCATTCTATATGCCTTCCAGGTCGACCTAGGTAACGAGATCTTTAATAAAGTCCCGAAAGCCTGTGCTAGGCTCAGACCTTTAGCACCTTCAAAGCCCATTTCATGGTCTTTAGACAAGTTCTTCATTTCGCTTCTCTGTTGAGCAATGAAGAGTGTGCGTTAAAGGATTTGACACAAAAAGTTATTTTCCTATTTTGCATTCGCGTCCGGGGCCAGGGTTAGTGAGATTGTAGCCTCTCGAGAGAGACAGGTCGTGTTCAGTTCCTGGATGGGGAAGAACTGAACCTGTTTCCGGATCCTACGTTTCTCGCCAAGAATGAGTTACCCACCAACAGGTGGGGTCCCTGGAGAATCTGCCCTCTGAAAGAAGATGCATCTCTATGTCCAGTAGAATGCCTAAAGGTCTATCTTCATAGAACTTCAGACTTCAAGGGTGGTCAACTATTCAGGGGAGAAACATCAGGCTCAAATTTATCTCTGAATCAACTCAGAGCGAAAATCACATATTTTATTCGCAGAGTGGATCCTGACAATACACCCGCAGGTCACGATCCGAGGAAAGTTGCCTCATTCTTAAATTTCTTTAATTGTATGGATTTTGAACATCTCCGTTCATACACTGGCTGGAAGTCTTCCAGAGTGTTCTTTCGCCACTATGCGAAGCAAGTAGAGGAACTAAAAGAGATCTGTGGTAGCAGTGGGTCGCGGTGTTAACCCTACTGTTTAACTCTGCGAGGAACAGTGGTCTTAATTGGGACGATTAATTCCAGGGTGAGTGTGTAGTTACATACTGTACTACAAACTAAGTGAGGGCACTGTGTTGCCCATCCAGACTGTTCCATTTCCGAAGGTGAACCTAGCATAAGTGCAGACATGTGTGCCGAGCGTTTCTAACGCTAATGTCATTGATTTGTAATACAGGCTTTTATGACTTTGATACCTCGGTATCTTAAAAGTGGCATCTAATGTTTTTTCTTTCAGACAAACAAGCTTTGTTTACTATCATACTTATGCTTATAGTTTTGGGTTATCCTCTTCTATATATATATATATATATATATATATATATATATATATATATATATATATATATATATATATATATATATATATATATATATATATATATATATATATATATATATATATATATATATATATATATATATATATATATATATATATATATATATATATATATATATATATATATATATATATATAATTGTGGTTAACCTGTCTATTTATTGCCTGTCAATAATCTGGTTCTTGAGAACCTTGCGTCTCCTTCACCTGTGTCAATTTATTGGTATAATTGAGCATTCATTCTATGTACCTTATCTGGGATAATTCTAATAGAATTGTTCCTTTAGGCAATCTATGTTGCATTGGTTTTCCTCCTATGCGGATATAAAACCTTTGTCCAATACAAGTATTGTGCGGAAAACTGGTCGATATTTCATATTGACGCAGTGGTCCTTTACAAACTATGCTTTACTTAATATAGGGCGAGACCACTATATTAGCTTGCCTGGTATTCATACATAGATATATGTACTCTTCGAGACTTTTCCAGAGTCTAGTAGGACTCTTCCCTGTAGGGGGCAGGAAGCTCTAACATAGTTTATAGTTAGTTGAAAAGATGTATAACGGTAACATCTTAGGTCTCTAGGTCTAGTCGACCAGGAAAAAAAATTACCTCCGGGGAGTACGGCACGTTCTGAGAATCCACAGATACAGTAATGCTCTGGTACACTTCCATCAGGACGACATGGCTTGAGCCAAAAAAACGGATTTTGAGCGAAGCGAAAAATCTATTTTTGGGTGAGATGGCCATGTCGTCCTGATGGACCCGCCCTTGCCTTTCTAAGAAAGGGCTGTAGGACCCCTCCCTACATACAGTATCTGTAGCACCTCGTGTACGCTACAAGGAATACAGATGGCGCCAGGATTGGCGCCAGGCACGCATACGAATCGGGGGATAGGGAAGCCTTGGGAGCGGCTCCACTTTTTCTTTCCCGAATTCGTATCTCGTCAATCACCTCCTACGAGACGAAATCTCTGTCCAGGTTGTAGATTGCCATGTGACGTGTCTAGAATACGTCCTCTGATATGTCGCGATATCCCTTTCACGAGGGATACTCGCTCCAGGAGTTAGAATTCTGGTACCTTAACCCTGGATAGGTACGATGGGTCGTTCGCGACCCCTAGCGTAAAAAAAAAAACAGGTTTTTCTCACGTGACTCACCCCCGTGACTGAATTTGTGGGTGATCGACCTGCAGGAGGTGTCTCCCCTACACGCTCTAGTAGTGTCCAGATGTGCATTGCTGTAGCTGTACTCCTTCCCCGATTTCTGAGACGCGTCGGGGTCGAGCGCGACCGAGTTTACCCTTCTAAGGTAGTTTGCATAATTATCAAAGTTATTACGTATTATGAAATTGTCGTAGAATGGTGCAACTTGTATAGGTTATCAGTTGTGGAAAGTCTTGGTGGATTGTTTGGCTACCATGTGCATGATTTTTTTTTTAGTTAAAATGTTGTTCATCACCACGAGGACCATTTTACCGCGAGTGCCCCTTTTTCATTTTTTTTCATTTTTTTGCCAAGTTATTTTTCCGTAAGATATTGCCAAATAGTGTCGTAAAACTTTTGCTTGTTTAGTGTTGGAAAGTGTGTCTAGATGATCTGGCTACCCATGCATGACTTTGTTTTTGTCAGATACGACGTAGTTATTGGTATATTGGGTATTTAACTGCGGTTACCAATTTCTGTTTTTTTTCAATATTTGTAAAAATTACTACGTAGTAAGGAATTGCCGTATATTATTCATTTTATTTTCATGTTTATGTGTTAGAAAGTGTGCCTTGATGGTTGGGCTAACACGTGCA
>NC_090740.1:87078329-87088329 GCF_036898095.1 Palaemon carinicauda
AAGTGGCCAATAACTCTTCAGAGGCTTTCAAGGCAATAACAGCCTTCGAGCAAAAGCACAAAAACATAAAGATTGTGACTAAACCAAACCTCCAAGGGCAATGGACAATCTCCACCAAAGATGCCAGAGCTCTCATTACACTGAGAGGCACCTCCGGCATTAAACTGAAGGAGCTCAGAGAAAACGAAAATGTCAAGAAAGCTGTAGCTGTGGGCTATCCAACAGACATGAGTGAGAGCCACCTAACAAAACTGCCCAACATCACAGCGACATAAAGGATGACCAACAAGGCTGGCTATCTAACAAAGGCCATCCTTGTCACTTTCAAGGGGTCACACCCCAAGAAGTAGTTCTTGGAGTTTTCGGCAGCTTCTGGGTAAAGGAGTACTACCCAGACCCCTTAAAATGCTCCAACTACCAGAGGTTTGGCCACCATAAGGACCAGTGCCAGGCTAGATATCCCAGCAGTGCTGTATGCAACCAGAGGCACCCAACCCAGGACTGCATTGACAAAAAGGCGGTAGGAATACCTACTACACCAAAATGCCCCAACTGCAAGAAAGGCCACAATGCCTTGGCCTGGGGATGCCCCAAAAGAGTTGCCAGGGTGATAGCAGCCCTCCCCAAGGAAAAGAGAGAGGATCGAAGAGGAAGAGCAGCTCCCAAAACTGCTGCCAAGGAGGAGGTTCTACTCTCAGGAGGAGCTAAGGAAAGGTTCCTCCATGGCTAGATCTTCCTCTAGAGCCCCAACCTCAACAGGTCAGGCTCCATCACCACTATCACCCTCACCTTCCACATCCCCCACATCAGAACCTATCCCCATCATCCCACTCACCTTAGCCACCATCACCTCATACTCCCTAACCTCATCTACTCCATCAATAGAGGTAAAGGTAATTGCCTTCTCTGCAATGGACCCAAGATAATAATCTTCAGCATATACTCAGGAATAAAGGTCCTTAAATGGAGTTCAGCCGGGGTGAGGCCCAAAATATCCTCTCTAATTGCAGTATGCAAAATAGAGGAGATAGATGTCATCCTGTTGCAACAAACATTCCTAACAACAGACACAAAGCTGAGAATTGCAGGTTACAATGCCTATACCACTCCACAGATAGGCACAGACAAAGGATTAGCTACACTAGTTACAACAACAATACCAACAACAAGGTTACACAACCCAATTCCTTTCGGTATCAATGTAGAGACCCTGGCAGTAACTGTAACATTACTAAAGCAAAAAGTGGACATATACAACATCTAGAGAAAAATAAAAAGGGAAGAACCAGGAGAACTACAACTGTCACAACTCTTTGCACATGCAGAAAGAACTCCAACACTTATATATGTGGATTTTAATGCACACCATCCCAAATTATCATCCTCATCTATGACAAACCCTTACGGGGAGCACATGGCCTTTACACTTGAGGAATTTAAAGGTGTCACCTTTCTAAACACAGGGCAACCTGCGCACTTAAGAGGAGGCAGATTAGATCTGACTTTTGCCAACACAGCAATAAGACACCTAACTAGATAGCGAGTGCACTCAACCCTGATTAGTGATCACTTTGCCACAGTAACAGAACTGGAGATACAACAGCTACCTCCAATTCCACCACCTCCAGCAAGGTTGCATCAAGACCGGGGGGACTGGTCTGCTTCCAACTGGCCATAGAGGAATGGGCAGTAAGCTACAATCCTCCAGAGGAAATAAATCAACTAGAGAAAATCTAGTTGATGTGTTTCACAATGCAGCTTACAAAGCAATGCCCCAGAAGGCAGCAATAGGAAACTATACATACAAAGATTCCTGGAAATACTGCCCAGATGTAAGGAGAGTTAAAATATGGCTCAATAGGGTCACTAAAATTTACAGAAGATCCACAGTAGAGAACAGAGAACTACTGCAAACAGTTAAAAATGATGTACAACAAAGAATCCATGAAATAAGGATTGAAAAAGGGATGGAATTGTGCACAAACTTATCTCAGTATACAACACTCACAGAACTATGGATATGGCTGCTTAGAGTAGCCGGAAAAAAAGAAGACACAAGTTGCAAACAGAGCCCAATCAGCTAATTTCTCCCCTGAAACCAGAAGGCTACAGGAGCAACTGGCACCAGCTAGATGGGAGGAAGTTAACACAGCCTGTCAGCAACAGGATGACACAGACACCCCATACACAATTGAGGAATTGAGTGTACTGTAAAAATCATGCAAGAACACTGCGCCAGGGGCAGAGAGGATAACCTACACCATGAACAAAAACATTGGTCCAGCAGGAGAAACCGCATTCCTGAGGTTAATGAAAAGAACACACCTCGAGCACACAAGGCCTTAAGGCTGCAGGCAACAAGTCACACAGCCGATCCCCAAGCCAAAGGATCCAAGGAATCCCATATCAATAGTTCTAGTATTCTGCATGGAAAAGAAAGGAGATAAAACTGTTTTGAACAGAATGAAGTAAAAAATTGGTCCCCTACACAAACAGCTATATGCATATCAGGAGGAAATTGGAACCTCTGAATGCATCACTAATGTTCTCAGCTGTATTAACCAAAAGAAGGCAACTATAGTCTTGTGAGACTTTGAAAAAGACTTTGAGCTTGCTACCCCAGCAGCAATGCCGCAATTAGTGGCCAGAAAAGGAGTAAAATATTACCTACTAGCAATGGCTATGACCTATGTGCTAGGAAGAAAAGCTAGAGTCAAATTCTAAGGAGTTATATCAGCTTCTCATGACTTGGAAAATGGCACACCAAAAGGAGGGATTATCAAACCCTTGCTATTCAACATCTTCATGGAAAACATAGCCTCTCTCCAACTCCCTGAAGGAGTAGAGATATATAAATCTTTGCGGATGATCGATGTGTAATAGCTCGAAGACCAGTCAAAATTGTTAGAATGTAGAGCATTCAATGCTATCAGTCAAAAGCCCAGTGAATTGGGACAAAGAATAAACATAGATAAAACCAAGGCAATGGCAATTAAAGCCCCTAATCCCCTGCATCCACTCACAATAGGAATGGAACCCCCAGAGTGGGTGGACAGCTACACATACCTGGGAGTTGTAATAGACAAACAACTCACCTTCAAGGAGGAAATCAAGTATCTCAAAGAAAAAGCAAATGCCAGACTGGCAGCCATGAGATACATGACTAAGCTAAATGACGGAGCAAATGAGCATATTCAAAAGAAGTACAACCTAGCCTGCTCCAGAACGCTAGTAGACTATGGAGCTCCAATTCTAATTAACCTGACTGACACTCAAAAAGCCTCAGTAGAACTAATTCAAAACAATGCCATGAGGCTCATGCTAGGAGCCCCTACATGGACAGGACTGTGCAACATAAGAATGGAGACTGGACTACCATCACAAGAAGACAGGATTGCATAGAGAAATGCATCCACAACTGCAAAGAGGTTCCTCTCAGACAAAGACTATATAACAAAGAAGAGAGTGCGAGAGGAACTATCAAAGCCTCTGAGGTTCAAACCCCAAGCTCCTACGACAAGGACCATAGTAACAACATAAAGAGCCTGGGATTAGCTGAGGATATTATGCAATTAATCCCTGACTTGGGACAGGGCCCACAACACATCCCACCGTGGAAGAGAGAAGTGGCAATTTTCAAGTACACTAAGCTTTCTAGGGCAAAGGATGACTGCACAATGGAGGAACTTAGGATTGCAGCCCAGGCAACAATCGGGATTGCGCAAACAGCAGGGGAGCAGACCTATTACACTGACGGTACTGTAGACCCTTGAGCTAAAAGAATGGGAGCTGTAGTATTTTCTAGTAATCTCACGGCCTTCTGGAGGACATCCAATAAGGCCTCCACCATGCAGACAGAGCTTGTTGTAATAAAACAAGCACTACAATACTCCATTGAAAATGAGGAGGGACCATTAGTCATACATATTGACTCAAGATCCTCAATGCAAGCCTTGCAACAGGAAAACAATGAAGAAAACCAAGTTTTGCTGGCTGATATCAAAGCACTATTATATCAGCACAATGAAAGGGGGAGACCTTCAACTCTCAACTGGATTTCCAGTCACACTGGGATACCAGGGAACGAGGAGGCTGATGAACTAGCCAAAAGCACCAGGCACATAGAAAGTGTACAGGTGCACATACAGCCTGCACTGCACCAAATAAAAAATAAAATGAAGTCATAGCTCAAAGATAATCTAATCAAGGAGCTAAACAAGTGGATAGGGAATGGCTCTCCCTCTGCCGCATGGTACAAATGGGCAACGGAGCTAGAGCTTATCCCCATTGACAGATACATCCCGAGAGAGGAGGCTGTATATATACACAGGCTCAGGCTGGGATACATGGCAAACTTGGAAATCTTGGATAGTAACCAAAGACCCTGTGAACATTGTGACGTCATGCCACAACATGCCCTTTTGCACTACCTACTAGAATGTAGGGAGAAAACACAGCTGAGGGGCGACCTTCAAATGGACACCAACTTGCCACAAGCCTGGCAGACTGTAGTCACACTAGGAAAAGCAATTGTCGAAAACATAGAGATACACAGACAATTACTTTCAAGACTACCTCCACCAGGGTAAAAAACCTTTGAAACTCATCTAACCGTCTCATCACCACACCGAAAGGCCCTATTCACATCATCCTCTGTATACTTCTGTACCTACTCTACTACTAAGACATTCTGCAGGGACCCTAGTGAGTAAAGGGTGGGACAGCCCCACCTGCAACCTTTCTCTACTATTTACAGTAAAGGCATTACCCCCCCCCCCCTTTGTAGCTACTACTATCTGTAACATCATGGCCTTCATCCACTACCACCCTCATCCCTATCCTGTTCACATGTGTCTCTAAAACTAAAAACCTTTCAATTTTCCTTTTAATTGATCAACAAACCTTCCCGAGTTGCAGGTTATCTTCGGGCCGACTAAGGGAATGGCCCGTGCCAACAAAGAAGTGTTGGCTTAAATACAAACCGACCGACCGAGAAGAAGAAGAAGAAGAAGAAGAAGAAGAAGAAGAAGAAGAAGAAGAAGAAGAAGAAGAAGAAGAAGAAGAAGAAAGGTCACTCAAAAACATCTTTCATCGAATTTCATTATTTCCTTGTCTATAAAACATCTAACCTAACTTCTAACTTATCTGATTATCTAATTATTTGTAATAAACATGTATGATCATATTTTTATCCTGAGATAACCTTAGATCCTCAACTCCCCATATAACAAACAATTTCTCAAGTTCAACTCTCTTGACTGAAACATTTCGTTCAAAGCGGTGCATTAACAGCCAATGTTAGATTCGGCAATTTTCTACTATAATACTCATTTCAGTCGAAAGTAACTTCGTCAAAAAGTATTACGAAGAGAGTTTGAAACAAATAATAGTGTCAAGAGTTTGACAAAGGTTATTAGAAAAAATCACTATCTTCAATAAAATAGATATACAGCTTTTGAATACTGTTCAAGTGCAAAAATATACTTAAGTTATATAAAAAAAATTGAGAATTTTATCAAAAGAAGTATAATCATCATCCCCGTTATACAGAATAGTACCAAAGACGATGAGAAGATAAGTATCTCAAACTCCACTGTCATATAATGTAAAAAAGAAAGAAAATTAACTAGAGGTAAGGCAGTATGATTCAGGAATAATAATGTCCACTGCCGTTCAAGAAGGAGTCGGACGACCGCGTTTGAAGCTCTCCTAGCATATATATATATATATATATATATATATATATATATATATATATATATATATATATATATATATATGTGTGTGTGTGTGTGTGTGTGCATATATATATATATATATATATATATATATATATATATATATATATATATATATATATATATATATATATATATATATATATATATATATATATATATATATATATGTGTGTGTGTGTGTGTGTGTGCATATATATATATATATATATATATATATATATATATATATATATATATATATATATATATATATATACATATAAATATATATATACATATACATATATATACATATATATATATATATATATATATACATATACATATATATATATATACATATATATATATATATATATATATATATATATATATTTATATATATATATATATATATATATATATATATATATACATATATATATATATACATATATATATACATATACATACACATATACATACATATATATATATATATATATATATATATATATATATATATATATATATATATATATATATATATATATATATATATATATATGTGTGTGTGTGTGTGTGTATATATATATATATATATATATATATATATATATATATATATATATATATATATATATATATATATAGATAGATAGATAGATAGATAGATAGATAGATAGATAGATAGATAGATAGATAGATATATTGTTTTGACTTGCACATGTATTAGTGAAATGGTTTCCATGATGGGTACGTATGTACTGTAGGCATAATTATTTACTATCAAATAAAAAGTGGAAGAATCACATGTCCCCACCATAGGAAAATCTATTGATTTTAAAATGCTCAATTTTGGTTCGCCGCTAGATACCTAAACTACATTATCGCTTTTAAATGTTCTTACACTGCTCATCGCTTAAACTATTCATCGGCTACTAACTTCTGACTTATCACTAACCAAGGCTACAGGACTTTGATTATTTCCCTCTAGGTACATCCTACGAGCATTACACTGGTTTTTGAAATGCCCGGGCTTGTTGCACCAATAACAACTTCCTTTACGGCCTGAGCTTCTATTCCAATTGTACCTGTTATTTCCCCCACCGTGGAAGTGTTTATTAGCAAAGATTTTAGTGGGAGCAGGACCTCCTTAGACTCTACCCACATCTCTATCACCTGAAAAAGATTTCAAATTAATATTATCACTCTTGGGGATATGCGAAGTCGACGAGGAGGTTTCTCCTCTCCTGCCACTATTAGGGGAGCAAGATGTTTGATTATTCAAAATTTTATAACTAAAACTATCGATACCTGATCGATGAGTTAATACAAGCTCATCTGCTAACTGAGCGGCACTACTCAATTACACACTTTTTATTTCCTCCAGGTGAACTCTTAACTCCCTGCTACAGGCCTTCTTAAACGCCTCAAGGAGCAACAGTTCACGTAACGCAATGAAAGGGCCAATCTGACGACTTTGCAGCCAGTCGTCGAACTGATCCTCCTTGACGCGGGCAAACTCCATGGAAGACTGTCCAGTAAGTTTTGTATAATTGCAAAACCGGAGGTGGTAGGCCTCAGGGACCAAGTCATAAGATTTCAAAATTAAGGCTTTTACCTTCTGATAATCCCGAGCTACTCCCTCCTCCTAGGCATTATACACCTGCATTTCCTTGCCCACTAACCTACACTGTATAGATATAGTCCACATTTTTGCGGGCTAAGACAATCGGGAGGCCACACACTTAAATGCCTTCAAGAACTCATGGACATCCTTTTCGGCAAACACCAGCACCAACTTTAGTGCAGCACCTATATTAAACCTATCTTGGTAGTCATTTTTAGGGGAACTTATCAAATTGGGCCCCTGCAACCTAGCCCTATGTATATTTAATATCACCAACTCCAACTTATGACGCCTTACCCGCTCGTTCTCCTCGAACTACATTTTTTTCAACTCTCTCCATTTACAAATAAGGTTATATTCCTTCTCCTTCTTGCAATCACCCAATGCATTAGCAGGGGCCTGAGATTTTACAGGTACAGAATCAGGGGGCTCCAAAAACGGATTAAAGGACACATTACCCATAACCTGGAGAAAATTTGCTAGACCCTTGTAAATGGTACCTACTACAGGAGGGTCCTCAAACAGAGTTAGGCCAGCCCTCATACTTACTTTGTCCTCTTTAAAACCCTCACTTGAACTCTCCTTACTATCATCTATTACCTCACTCTCACTCCCTGAATAATCAGCTTTATCTAACTCCTGTTTTGATTTATCCCTAACTAAAACTAACATCTCTGCTCTGGAGTTCGCCGTCTTCTGCAGAACACCGAACCACTCAGCATATTCAACCAACTGTTTCTTACTCAGCAGGGGAAAATACTTCAGGCAATCAGCTGACCCAAAAAACTCAGCTGGATCATAAATAAATCCCTCCATTTTGTGAAGCGAAAAAAAATATTCAGGGGAAAAAGGCAGTACTAGAACAAAAAAATAAATATTGAAGAGTCCACCCGAGCGTCGATCCACCGACCAATATACCGAATATCCTGAGCTCGTTACCCTGTCACGGTCGCCAAATGTGTCTCGACCCGTGGTGCAAGTTCTTATTGTACGAATAGGGAGGACAGTGATGGATTGTATATCCAATAAAAAGTTGGTCAGTGGTAACGAAAATACTTGGGAAAACTTAACAATATTTATTAACAAAAATGTTTCTGAAATGCCAACCTTGTGACTACCTAACAATTTAACGATTTGCTTACGATTTTTCGAAAAACAATTTTTCGAAAGACAATTATTTGAGGAAACTTTTTTTTTGAAAACCAACTATTCAAAATCCATTGTTTGAATGTATAATTGTTCCTTTCTACAATTGCTTGAATTACAAGATACTCAAATAAGCAGATTTCCGAAAATAATATCTGTTGAATCAATGAGTTATAGTGACTTGTTGAGTAGGAGTAAGAAATTATTATTTTTGCATTTTGTAAGTCAATGGGTAGTTATATGAGAAATAACTAAATTGCATTGATTGTCTTTTAAATACATTTATAAAACAATTAACCATATTCAAATCCTGCTGTTGAAAATAAACATTATTAATGGCTTGAGTCGTTAAATGAGAAATAACTCAATTGAATTGTTTTTCTTAAATACATTTACAAAACAAGAGAAATAAAAATGAACCGTAAACCAATCTTCCTTTGGAAAATAAACAATATTAAAATTCTTCCTGCTATTTTGGATATTTTCCTATTTAGTATACTATTCTTAAACCTTATAATGGCTGAGTTCGTTTACAGTGAAAAAAGGAAAGCTCTTGTTAGTAGTGAGCGGGCATTTATCGTTGTAGACTAAATAATACAAAATTGAATATATGGAAAGTGCCATGAATTTTCAAATCACGGTGAATGTCGTGCTATAACAGCATAGCATCGAGCATTTTCTCAGCAAGTCAGCACTGCTCACCCATCCGTGAAATTAGAATTGCAAAATCAAATAAAGGCGAAGAATGTGAAAGAAGAACTCGGGAATATGAAAAAGTGCAAGACTTCTCAAGAAACTAGTTGACAACTTTGAAGAATATCAAGACGAGGTCAAGTATTTTCGTACAGTAGCCCATAATATAAGGATATAATAGAAGGTCAGATTTCCTTTTTATAATTGGTATTAATCTTCAATTTCTTTCAGAATTTTTTTATATTCGACATAAATGTGGAAAGATATGTAAATTAAACTTTAATAAGTTTGAAATATTCGTTAGTTAGCAAAAATCCTATTCTCCTTATGGTTAAGGTAAGTATGCTAGGGATTCGAACAACATAAATTTCGAAAAATTGCCTATTCGAATATCTTGTTATTCGATCAATTGTAAATTCGAACAAATACACATTCGAAACAACTCTTTTCGAATATTTTGAATAATTGTTTTTCGAAAAATCGTTTGCACGTCCAATTTAACAACTTATATTTAACAAATAACAGCTAACACTTAACAACTAATTATTACCAATTATCACCTAAATCATTAATGCAAAAAATTCCCCACATTCTCATCGAGGAAGAGTCAAACCTTTAAATGAGGAAACACAGAATTGATTGTTAGTAAAATCCCCCGAAGGGAAACACCACACTCTCAATTAGAGAAAGTAAAAGAAAAAAAAAACTTAATAACTAAAAAAAACAAAAACTCAATGCATGAATTTTCTCACACTCTTTGAGGCTAGAAAAAGACCACTCTCACAGCTTCAAATAAGGTAGTAGCTCC
>NC_090740.1:87095829-87135829 GCF_036898095.1 Palaemon carinicauda
ATGACGCAATCCCTGAAGTTCCAGCCACGCGCTCATATTGACCCAATGACTGTGATTTTTTTCCAGTCGGCGGGTTTTTTAATCCTTCCCACACTTTCAAATTTCTTCCAATTAATTTGAATGATTTTGGGTGGCATGTTAATAGTACCAATATAAATAATCATATGACTTTACAAACCAATTACATTTAATTTATTATAAGGCACGTGACCATCCTCAGGCCAGGTATTTCTTTAGTTTGTAAATTAACGCCCTTCGTTACCATGGCTCTTGTTGAAGTGACATGCAATGGCTGTCCTATTGGTCAGTGGAGTTTTATAAAGAATTGTCATTCCGACTCGACAGTCTTTATTGAATATCTTCAGGCTCACGGTGTTTTGCCCAAGGGATTGACATCCTCAATACACTTTTCTCAAAGTTTTTTATTTGGTCATAAAGCTATTGAAATAATGTATTTCTCAGGATCGCACATATTTGTCGTTAGGGACATGATTAGTGGTATGTATCATATTTAACTTTGATTTAACTTATAAGTGTATGAATATATCAGCATGTTTGCACACCTGAGTAACATTACAGGAGTATGCTGCTTAAGCATATTATTTTGTTAGGGGTCCTTGTCTTATTTTTTTTTATTTCCTAAATAAAGACTAACATTTTACATTATTTGTAAACTGTATTTGTTTGTATTTGTATTTTCATGAACATTGAATGTGTGTTTACTGTCTGTGCTTTCTATATTTGCATAATTGCTTGTCTTATGTTTCCACGATGCATTCAATTCATGAAGAAATCCTGTTTTTAGCATTATGTTTTCTCATATTTATAATTATATTAGAGTTTATTTGCATTTAATTCATAATGCAATTTTAGCTTGCTTGTATGTTATTATTTTTTTTTTACAATTTTTATATGCTTAATATTATTTACTGTTATTTTTCTTATGTATAATTTATTAAAGTTCCTTTTATGTGATTTATCTATCATTTTGGGTTGGCTTGTATGCTACCTTATTTTTATTTCCATCACCTTTTGAATATTTTTATGTGTGATTCAATTTAGTGAGTTATTTCATTCCTTTTGTTTGTATATCTATATATTTATTAGTTTATATTACTAAAGTTTACACGAGTCCATCATGCATTTCGGTTTCAATAAAAGAAATTACTATTGTGTTTTATATACACCTAATATCATTCTACAATGGCCTATAATCTGTAATCAAATGTATGCCTACACATTACATATGACTAAGTTTAACAAATCAGATATACAGTATGTTTTACTTTATTGGAACGTGATATTTTATAGAATATTTAAAAAGAATTGTAATATACAATACTTGAAATTGCTAGAAAATCAACTGAATTATAAGACATAGTTATTAAGTTTCTGAAAAAATCTGAAAAAAAAAACAGACTGAGAAACATAAGGATGTGTATTCCTAATCTATAAATGTACCTATTTGTAAAATTACAATTTAGTTATCTACAATTTAAGAACGTCATAAATATAAGAATGAAACATACTGACGTAGAAATGCAAATTATTTATAAGCGAACTCCATCCTATATTCCCGTAAGGATTACGGCCCTGAATGTTTAACCGCTCGCTCAATAGATGGAGCCATTCGCTTCCGATGGGAGTATCTGGCATCTTTCCATAGCACATTCATTTGAGTGCTATTAGGCTCAGCCTTCCTATCTTCCTTCAGTATATAGTCTTTGGGATTGACTTCCCCTGATTGCGATTTTCCTTGGTCTTACGGCAGTGACCATCAACAGTTTTATTGTGGACGGTATAAAAAAAAATCGCCAAAAAAAGAAAAAAAAAGAGGGAAAGAAAATGTCATTATACTGTAAGTTTGTATAAAGGTTCATTTTTAGACAATACCCATTTAAAGCCTTGGAGAATTTCTTTATTTGTTAATCATTGGTTAGACATGGGATTCAAATATGAAAACGTTTTTAAGTGCTGGCACTGGTCCCGCCCTACAAGTGTAAACTGGCGTAATTTTTGTAATGAGGGGACTCTTTACTGGCTTAACAATGAAGAACCAATAGATGGTCCGGGAATGATAGTATGAATAGATGAGTCTTTCTTTGGTAAAATGAAGTATAATAGAGGGTGAAATCTTAACTGTGTTTGGCTTATATAAGGGAAAGAACGTGTCTCCAAACAGAAGTATACCATCCCTCTTTATAAGGAAGCACCAGACAGGAGTGCTAGGACATTGATCCCTATAATTAAGAAGTATGTATATCCAGGTTCTGTTGTAATTAGTGGTGGCTGGGTCGCATATACAACTGTTGAAAACGAAGGCTATATTCATAAGGTGATTAATCATAGTGAAAACTTCTTTCACCCAGACGATAGCAGTGTTCTTACTCCAACTATAGAGCGGTAGTGGAGGAATGTTAAAGAGTGGTCTAGGCATCTTGGAATGAAAAGGGCATATTTTGAACAGTATTTCGGACGTTATCTTTTTCTTGACTTTTTGGGTGATGCTCACCATAATGTTTTCCTTGAAACTGTTAGACTCTACAAACCTATGAGAAATTAAGTACGGCAATCTGCAGACAACTTCTCGGCCACCGATGACAAGTTGGAGTCCGGTAGTGATTAAGGTAAAAATTTGCGTATTTACTCTCTTTTTAGTAATCTCTTGATAATTATGCTAATATTAAAAATCGAACCCAAAATCAAACCTGATAGTGTTCCAACAGTGTGCCACTGGTACTAAGCTACATAAAATTTTCTATTTTATTTTTTATGTGACCTGCAACGGGGATCCAGGGGTAGGTTAGTAACCTCTTTTCTTACTAGGTTAGGTTAGGTGTGATTAGGTTAGATATTTATTAAATGTTTAAAAATAAAGGCAAAGTCTTAGGAAAAATCATATCTGGAAATGTTCGAACAGTGTGCTACTAGTACCGGCTTATGCTACCTAAGATTGTTCTTTTTTTTTTTTCTTGTGACCTGCAACAGGGGTGTTTTAGTGACCTGTTTTCATACTAGGTTCAGTTAAGTTAGGTTAGATTAGTTATTCATTAATTATAAAAAAGAAAAATGAAGGCAAAGTCTTGGGAGACAGTGTTTATACAGTGTTCATTTGCATTGGAATGATTCGTAAGTTGTAAACATTGTCAATGGTTGTCAATGCGTTTTCACATTCGTGAACACTTGTTTTCTCAGTAAAATTAGGTAACAGAATGATTTTCTGCCATATTTTCTCATGTTTTGAAAGATTTTGACGATGATTTTTCTCGGAAATCCATAGATTGTGGAATTGAGTTTGTCAATATCAAACTCAACAACTAAGGATTTGCGCCAATAATCATCATTAGATTAGTTCAAAACAAATGAAAATGTCACAAAAAACTTTCTGTTGTCCAATGAGAATTACTGGTAACTTATGCAAATTTACCATATTTTTTTAGCTATTGCTATATTCAACCATTTGTATACAATCTTGGATGTTATTAAAAGGAAATAATTCATGTCCACTTGGCCTTTGTATGAAGACCATTATCACATTACCACATTGATGAGTTCCGGAATGCTGCCTGAAAACTTCCTGCTACCACTACACCCAACTCTTTTGATGCCAGCCAACTAAACCAGCTCTGCTATCCATGCCACATCAATGAGACTACCGCTCTGTGCCAACAGAGAAGCATTTGTCTGGTTTCAGCGTGGGAAAGTTAAATTTGACATCAATGGTGTGACTTAAAGCAGCCAAGCAGACGATGTCCTCATGGGTATCCCGGAGAACACTTTCCGTGAAATTTCTGATCGGCTTTGCGACCATGGTGGCATCCACAAATTATGTATGATGCCCTCAGAACATACCTTCTGGAGCAATAAAGCAAAGACTTTCAGCTTTCTAAACAAGGGTTGGGGAAGCAATAGGTTTCACTCGCCCTCAGGAATATAGCCAGTATATCTTGCTGGCAACATGCCAACGATGGCTCTTATTGGGAAGTTGACCTACTCCATGCCCTTTGGGTATGATGCCTACTTGAACCTGTTCACGCCGCCTTCACGATGTCAAAACTTTGTCTATGGATGAAATGATAACCAAACGTGATGCCCTGATGGAAAGCCAATTCACCACCTTTAGTACCTCCGTAAGCACCCCCACTGCTGACAATGAGGAAAGCCATTCAACATCGATCAGAGCTATTCGGAATGGTGTAGGACACAGAACCCCGTCCCGTAACATACCAGGGCCACAATCAAGCAGACCACCTGCCACAAACACCCCCGTTCGCTCATACCCCAAACCAATTATCTTCATAGCAACTTAGGGCCGCAGCTATGCTAATATCACTCCAGAGAAATGTGCGGACAGTTGTCAGTGGGCCCCCAAAAATTGTGATTAATCTAGTGCTTGTGGTGGTGGCCTCCACTATCACTAACCTCTTCTTTTAACATGATGCAGGTATGGATGTCCTGTATTTGGTAGACCCTGGTTTGCTATTCTTTTCTACCAGTGTCATTCTAAAGGACCCGGCATATTCATTATAAGCCTGCTGATGTCTGCCTGACAGCTCCCAATAGATCTGATATCCCTGGCCAAGGGGCGAGAAACTCAAACTATTGTCTGGGAGAGCCAAATACCATTGGAAGTTTTTCATAGCTGATATAACATTGCTAATAAATGGTGCATATTACCTCGCCCAATTCCACCTCCTTAATGATGTGGTATATTGATGATTAATCAATGGAGACTCATACTCATCAAAACCTTTTCGACCCAACCCCTGCGACTTTGCACTCCACATCAGTGCACCCATGGATGCCTATAGCCTTTTCTTCATGTCATACCCAAAAGTTTCCTGAACTGAACTTCACTAACTGCCCATGGTTCCCGGCAAGCATGGTATTTATCACCATACCAAGATGACGGAGTCCCCTGTATTTGCCAGATTCAGGCGTCTGGCCTTGGATCAATACGCAGCTGTTAAGTAAACGTTTTTAATTAAATAGGCCTTTGCTAAAACGCTCCCTGTGCCCTTGTGAGGATTACAGAAGTCTGAACATGCAGATAGAACTGGATAATCACCTTTTCCCAGCATTGCTGACATTACCTCCTAGTTGCAGAAAACAAAGGTGTTCTTCACTCTCGAACTCCTGGAAGGCTCTTACTAATGACCATGAACGCAAATGGTCAAGCCAAAAGACCTAAAGGGGAGTTCCTTCCAGGAAGTGGCCTTTTGCAATATAAAGAATGCCTCATAAAGCTATTGCTCTCACTTTTCCCATGATACTTGCCCCTCTCTCTACCAATATAAATGACAACGCTATTGTCGCAGTACTTGATTATGTGGTCATTGAGTTATCCTGCCTAATAATTAACCTTCTTCAGTACAAAAACTGTCAAAGACTTAAGACAGCCACTCTACATTCAACGCAAATTGATGGTGGTGCAGTGGTGCATTTGAATCTACATAACTTTCACCACTTCTTGAAGGGTACGTCCTTCATCATTCACAGAGACCGAACACCCCTTGTGCATGCCTTCACTCGACATTCCGACAACTTCTCCACCCGTTAATTAAAATACTCTCCACCATTGCTAAATGTAACTGCAACCTTCAACACATTGCTGGGGAAATCAGTACCATTATCGATGACCTGTCAAGAAACACATAGGCCGGAATTCACCTGGCATTGGATTACTACGCCTTACCAGAAGCTTAACAAAAAGACCCAGAGTGTCATGACTGCAGACCTCCTGCATATCCTCCATTGGGAAAACATGGCCCTCGACGACTACAACACCACCCCCCTCTGTGATGGCGGTACTGATTGGCTATTCCCGTGGATACCTGTCCCCATGCCCAGTCAGGTGTTTGGTTTAATCCATGGATACATGAATTCAGAAGTACGTGTGTTTTCTCAATTTCAGTGCATTTTTACCCATATTCATGTTAACGTCGTAGGCACCCTACCCATATCATTGATTCACCATCATTGACTACTTCACTCATTGAACATAAAACATTCTAAGGCAAGCGACAACATCAGCCTCATGCACATCCTTCTTAATCTCAGGCTGGACAGCGAAATTTGATACACTTGAACATATTACTTCTGACTGGGGTACCACTTTCACCTATCAATTTTGGAAATCACCCAACATCAGCACCATCAGACAACTGCCTACATTTCTGCAGCCAATGGAATGGTTGAATACTTTCATCACAGCCTCAAAGCAGCTTTGATATGTTACTGCAATAACTCCAAGTGGTTTATTCAGCTTCCCTGGGTCCTCCTAGCATTAAGGTACACTCAAAGGATGCCTGCTATATCTCAGTATCTGAAATGGTGTATGGCCACATGTTGGTCGTCCCTACTGAGTTTTTTTTTTTTTCCGTCAGAAACATACTCCAAAAAACTCTAGCACCTGCATTACGTTGTGGAGCAATTCACTCCCATCCACTGCTACCACTAACTTACAAGGGCCCTTTCATTTTTATCCGTTCGAAACCGAAGGGTTCCTTAATTAGTATTTATGGCAAAACCCTGCATATCTAAAATATGACGCCCCACCCCCTATAGCTCGCCTCACACACTGTAATGCTCTCTCTCTCTCTCTCTCTCTCTCTCTCTCTCTCTCTCTCTCTCTCTCTCTCTCTCTCTCCCTCCCTGATAATATTAAAAAACCTTGTTTAGCTAGCTATTTCATGTTTCATGTTATTAAAGCTTTTATGTCATTTCAATCCTCACTTGCTTATATATAAGCTTTTGATGTTATTTGATTGAACTAACTCATTTTGTGGCGGGATGTTACAAAGACAACCCCCACACCCTTGAATCACACTAAACAGACAAATGTCTCCTCAATACAATCTTTCCCCTTACGTTATCAGCAGCGGGACTCTTGGACAAAAGGACCAAAATCAAAACAAAACATAACCTTAAAACTATATTTCTTAATATTAAAACAATCACTAACCATCCACATTCAAATTATCAACACTTAAAACTAATCAAAACCTTAAAAAAAAATAATATAATATAATAACCAAAAGCACCATTCATATAACCCGCAAAACCCTAACAGACTTAAAATTATCCCATACACCAAAACCAATATTTGTTTATGTGTGGACGTCTTTGTCCACACAAGGGCCAACAGTCATTTTACAGCCCAACCACAGCTCTCTAGCTACCGTAACACTGAAAAATGTTATTTCATAATTGCATTAATCATCATCATTATCATCACAATCCTTATTATCAGTGATCCATAGGAAAATCCTTCAAACGGGCTGGGTCATTATGGCATCAAAATCAAGAAAATCGTTCAGTGCAATCAAATCCTAATCCTAATCGTAGTCCAGGTCATCAACGGTTGCGTAATCCAAGAGCAGTCTTAATACAATCTAATACAGGGCAGGTCGTCAACAATATATCCACTTCCAAAAATTTAAGTCTCTCCAAAGGAGGAATCACGGCCTGCAGAAATAAAAAAGAAAAACACTTACGAACTCTCCTAACTAACTACACTATCGCACTATAATCAAAGATAAATAATAAACGGTTCCTATCATTCACAATCACGACAAGCAAAGATAAACCAAACTGTACTTACTTTTCAAAACCAATGAACACTTCCACGCTGGTAATAATATTGAAGTACATCCAGCGTTCACACAACTGACTTAAGCTGCAGTCAAATAAAAAAACCATTCGCTCCGAAACATTCACCACTGTCGTAACCTAACTAAAAAAATGTACACAAACAACCTCAAATATACCGACAGTCTTTCCCACTATAAACAATCATTCGCTAACTACGACTTGTTCTTCAGCGCACATTGCGGACACACGAACACACATACACACACACAAACACACAAACACCCACACAAACACACACACACACACACCCTCTCTCGCGCACGCGCGATTTAGCAAAACTAAAGCAAATGAAATTCTCTCTCTCTCTCTCTCTCTCTCTCTCTCTCTCTCTCTCTCTCTCTCTCTCTCTCTCTCTCTCTCTCTCTCTCTCTCTCTCTCTCTCTCTCTCTCTCTCCCTGGATTTGGCAAAAGAAAATAAACAAAAAATAAAACAAAAAATAATCCTCCACATTCCTCCCCCCTTACTTTGCCAAATCTGTCTCACACAAAACTTACAATATTTTTTTCATTAACCCAGTCGCAGTCGGGAACGGGACCTCTACTCCGAGTAACTGGGCCCCTATATACTCTCTCATTCACTTCTTCCATATCACAATCATTCGCTACATGAACACTATTCCTCTTAAAATCCCTATCATCTAATATATCATGTACAATGCCATCTACCTCGTTCTCATCTGGCCCTAAAATCTCACTTATTTCAGTCAGCAATTCATCCATTTCATCAAAACCATTTTCAACTTTAATAAAAGATTCATTCATACTACTTATCATTCTCATATCTCTCACTCTCGCATTCGTCATACTTTCTTTTACATCATCTAAGGAAAAGCCACATACACTATAGGTATCATTCATACTCAGCCATGATTCATCGGTATTAATACATTTATCTTCCACACTCACTTGTACATTTACACCCTTGTCCTGCTTATTCTCATTCCCGCCAACAACTACAAAATTTTCCTGTCTTTTATCCCAGTAAAATTCTCAGACTTCTTCTTTTCCTTCCATACTCTACTAACACCAATTGCTTATCTTCTAAACCTAATGCCTCACACATACTCGGTTCATACTTGTTCGTTTTCAGCCATTTATTCATACCATTCTCCTGAATATATCTTGGTACCTCCTTCCATTTTCGCAACTGATTGTGGTGTGCCCTAACCTTTTCCACACTACCATCCACACTTACTTTACCTAAAACATAACTCAACCCACTAGAACCAACATCTAACACCTCATATGGAAGTTCAAACTTATCACGTACCTTATTGACATTCATTATTCCTTTTTCAATTACTTCTTTTAACACTTTCTCTCCCACTTTGTAACTTTCAAATCACTCATTTACTTTCTTCCAAACATCTCTATCATTCTCGGACACACTCAATCTTGGTCTTACTATCTTTTCAAAATTCAACACAAACTTACACGGAGACATCCCAGTACTCTTGTGCACAGTCGCATTATACCCCCACAACGCACGCCCAACATATAAATCCCAATCATTATCACATGTACTCATCATCCGCAAAATTTCTGTCAAGGTTCTTACAGTCCTTTCAGCCAAACCATTCGCACTTGGCATATACGGAGTCGAATACACATGTTCAATGCCCCATTCTCTTAACATCTGCTCAAACTCCCATTCAACAAACTCCGGACCATTGTCACTTAACATTTTCGCAGGCTTACACACACTCATCGGCAACATCACTTGACTCACCATTCTCGCTACAGTCTCACTTCTTTTATTCTTGATGGGTACTGCATACGCAAACTTGCTCATATGATCGATCATAATAATCATTCCCACATGTCTCCTCGCAGTCAAAGGCAACGAAACACAATCAATCACAAACATCTCAAATGGCTCTTTCATACGTAACCTCAAAACAGGCAGACTTGCATGCATGCTCTGATACTTTCCCTTCTGACAATCCTCACAAGTAGTCGCTACATCCCTACAAATTTGACTCAACCCAGGGGTAAACAACCTCTCTCGCATGCATTCCCACAATTTATTCTTCCCCATATGCCCATACCTGGCATGCACTAACATACACATACTTACAGCTGCATGCATTGGAAATAAAGGAACATATACATCTTCATCCATTCCCCTATGCAAAAAATACACAATATTCTTACAAACAATAAATCTTTTAACCACTTTCTTATATGCTTCCAAATCGCACGGCCATTCTTCCACCCTAATACCATTTAAAATACATTCACGTAACCTATTTATTTCTATACATTCACCTTGCATTTCTTCCACCTCTTCTTTGCTCAACAAATCTTCTTCCCTCTTTGCAATATCAATCATGCCAACAAAATTCGCCATGAATACACTACCATCCTCAATTACTATTACCTTACAGCCATTCTTTAAAAGCAAACCCTTACCAACATCAACTGACACATTGTGCAACCTCAAAAATCTATTCCTATCAAAAAACAACTAGGCATTTCATTCTCTACCATTACAATAAAATTATGTTTAACTTCCATACTCCCTAGTTTCACCTTCAACCTCACTTCTTCCCAAACAAGTAAACTTCCCTGACCTATTCCATGAATTCTCACACTCGTACACTGTCTTTTCACTTCCCAATTGTACCTCTCAATTTCCCTGATAACCGACTCATTTACTAATGACACTTGAGCACCCGTATCAATTAAACTACAATATTCATTCTCATTTATATTCACATATGTCATCATCCTTCCTTTTACACCATGCATGCATACATTTACTCTCCTTTCAATTCTGTCACTCACTTCACTAATATGTTCATCATCATGTTCACTGTCCTCTATACCCCCATATCTTGGATTAAGGTCACTTGCACCATTATCCTTCTCACTCAACAATTTGCAACATTCCTCATTACATTGAATCCTCAAAATATATTCCCTATCATTCTCCTTACATGCCCTATGTTCCATCGGTCGATTCCATCCAAAATACAAATACACAGTTACACCATACAACATACTTACCATCATTAATATCTTTGATAATAATTCCCCTTCTAGTACACTATTCTCCTCCTCATACACCATTTCTTTTGACACTTCATTCATCAACCTTCTTTTAAGCTCAGTTACACTACCTGGTATTTCCGTATTTAACCCCTCTTGTATTAACTTACCTAAACCCATTAGGATACACTTATATACCATATCTTCCCCTTCATAACTCTGCTCCACAAGTAAACCTTCAGGCAACCTTTCAGAATTCTGATTACTCTCTTTATCTTCCATCCTCCCATGCATCCTCGACATCGCATCCGCTATCACATTCTTATTTCCCGGTACATATTCTAACCTAAAATCAAATTCATTCAAATCCTCTATGGTCCTAGCAACCCTTGCATTCACATACTCTTTCCTTATCATATACACTACGGCTGATGGTCGGTACGCACAATGAATTTTACACCATACAAAAAATACTTTCAATGCTTTCACACAAAATCGTATTGCAGCCAATTCCCTGTCAATCGTTAAATACTTCCGCTCAGCTTTATTAAACGCTTTACTAACATACGCTATTACTCTCAATTGCTCTCCTCCATTTACTCTCTGCATCTGAACCAAACAACCACCAATACTAACCCCACTTGCATCCGTATACAACTCAAGCATACTCGCATTTTCACTGTAGTCATGAAATGCCAAAGTGACATCTTTCGCGGCCTCTTCCTTCAACCTTTCAAACGCTTCTATCATCCGATCATCCCATTTTAACTTCGTACTATTCCTATTACCCGTCCATTCATTCAAAGGCTTCCCTATACCTGAACAATCTCTAACAAACTTGCGACCAAACTCAACCAAACCAAGAAAACCTCGCAACTCACGCACAGTCCGGGGACGTGGAAATTCTCGCACCTTATTCACAACCTTGTCACTCTTCCTTATCCCAGATTCACCCACTAAATGCCCAAGAAATCCCACCTCCCTGGACAACCACGTACACTTCTCAAGTTTAATTTTAACACCAACTTCCATTAACCGCCTCAACACTGCCTCAAGCAGCCGCATATGTTCCTCAACAGTCTCGCACACAATCAGAATATCATCTATAAAAACAGTCACCTTCTGTCGATCGAACCCAGCCAAAACAACATTCATCGCTCTTTGGAAGGCAGCAGGCGCATTAGCAAGACCAAAACTCAACATTTTGAATTGGAAGTGACAATTTGTACTTGAAAATGCGGTAATGGGCCTGCTCTTCTCAGCCAGAGGCATCTGGTAATAGCCCCGCACCAAATCTAATTTAGTAAAAACTTCCATTCCATGCATCTTATAAACACAATCAGACACCACATTCATTGGAAAACGTTCTTTAACAGTCACTTCATTCACCTTCCTATTACCCCCATACGCTCTAATTCCTGACACTGCTCCTCTATCTCCTTGGCAATAGGCTGAGAAAAATGCCTGGGATGCTGATATATGGGGGTATCATCACTAAGAACTATTTTAAATTCTGCCAGGTCTGACCCCCCACAATCATCGTCACCGAGACTCATAACTCTCCGCTTATCCCATAACATCGTAAGCAATCGTTCCCTTTCGACCTCACTTATACTTTCATCTAATTTAATTCTTCCTTTCAACGTATCGTAATCCCAATCGTCATCGTTCTTTACCTTACCAGCCATTACCTGTCTCGCCTTAACATATCTTTCATCCTCTACATTGATCAGTGTATACATACATCACATGCAATCGCCCTCACGTATACCACGTACTCTCTTCCTCCTAACACTCGGCAACAACCTTACATGCACCTGGGTTCCTGCATATTCATAACACCATCATATATATATGCACTCGTTTTCACCAAATTACCTGCTTCCATACCTTCCACTACATATTCATCCATGTCACTATTTGAAATTCCCAGACTGCTCGGCCATGCAACTTTTACACTAATAACCTCACCTTTCTTACCCGATAACTTTACATTTTCCTTTGCTACCAACGGCACTCCCTTCCACACCTTTGTACTCACTCTGCCGTCATCCTTTAAATAAAATTCCCCACAAATATTACCTTTAACTGTTACTTCTATCATATTCACACTTGGATGTACAATCATACCACATTTTTTCAGAAATTTATACCCAAGCAGTACGTCATATTTCTCATTCGCTCCCTCAACCACGTAACAATCATTATCCTCCATCATCAGCCCCCCAATCATAACATTTTCCCACAACTTCCCTTGCACAGGCATACGCAAATTACCAATACCTTTTACTTCACCCTTACATCCCTTAAATTCACAAACCTCTTTTACCTTATCATATGCATTCCTAAACATTAAATTGACACCACAACCAGTATCAATCAAACCAACCAACTCTACATCATTAAAAATAATTTTCACACTCATGCAATCATGTGCCCTTTCTCCCATCACATCTTCATGCAATAAACCCTCACGAACATGCATCACATTCACTCCCCACACACACGAGGACTCACCCAGCTGAACCCTCTGATTAATTAGTTTCCCGAACATCCTGGCTGACTTGATCCCTTCTTCCTACAAACCCTAGCTACATGCCCATCTGCACCAAATTCAGTACACTTACTCCGTGGCTCATTGCACATTCTAGCATAATGACCATGCTTTCCACAATTACCACAAATCACATTCATACGATTACTCCTACATCCACTTGCTACGTGCCCAGTCATACCACACCGATAACACTTAATCACTTTCTCTTTCTTACAGTCGCTAATACGATGCCCTGTCTCTCCACACCCGAAACATGCTCCTAATGCCCATCTACACTCGTTCTTTTTATGTCCTACCTTCCCACACCTATAACACCTCTCTTCACGGATACCACTACCTAACCTACCTTGCTGCGCACTAGCACTTCTATCTCTCCAAACTTGATTTCCCTGTCTAAACCCGTCATTTCTCGGCATGGGTATTCCTACATTACTCACCCTAACACTTCTATCTACTACACTATCAGCTACCCTCATTGGCCCTCTCATAACAGCATCTCTAAAACTGCCAAATTCTGGCACACTTTCCTCCATTCCAGTTCTTACACTCAGAGATTTACTTTCTTTCATACACCTATCTAACTCGTAATCCTCAACTATCTCTAAAATATCATCCCAAGTCAATCTCTCTCTAGTCCACCTCATTTTCTCCTTCCGTTTCATATTAATAAACTCACACACACTCTCTGGTACTGTAACCAAAAACTTCTTCATTAGTTCCTTATTTTCATTTATTCCTTCGTCCCCATACTTCATTCTAGCCAATGTTTCTAACCGACATACATACATCGAGATTGCTTCACCCACCTTCATTCGTGCTTCATCAAAATCATTTTATCGCTTATACCTAACACTACCTTTCATACGTTTTACCTGTTCAATTATCCTCTTTTTTACACTTTCATATTCAACCTCTCCTACACTCATTATCACCCCATACATCGTCAACAAATATCCTGACAAAAATTCTCCCAACTCCCTAGCCCAAATTCTCTTACTAATCCCATACTTACCCTGACAAAACTTTTCATATTCCCTAAAGAAGTCATATACATCCCTACTGCTATGTTCATTAAAACTTTCACACCTAGGTACCTCTTTCATAAACACTGTTTTACAAACTTCCTCTACTTCATTCTCACTACTATCTTCACTGCCTACTCACTTCTTGTTGCCTTCTTCTTCATTTGAATACAATGAATCTAATTTTACACTCAAAGTCATATCTTTAACTACTCCCTTCTTACCCTTTTTCTTACTAACCACCTTCACCCATTCATGATCATCCTCACTCACATCCTGACCTTTCTTCTTTTCTTTCTTCACATTATCTTTACCTTTTTTTTCACTCTTCCTATCACCCTTCGTTCCAATCTTACTATGTCTAGGCCCTTTACTTTCAATATCACTATCACTACCTTCCCCATTATCACTTACACTATCCTCTTCCACCATCAACCCGTTACCAGAAGCAGAAGCCACTCCTCCGACTGCATATTCACCCATGACAGTTTTCATCATCCCCATTACTTTCCCTACCATTGCTTCCATTCGTTTCTCATTTTCTCGTATCCTCATCTAAACACCCTCTTCCACTCTCTCTACAGTTCCCTTTAACTCCCTAAGCTCCTTTTGCATCGCCTCATTCTCCCAGTGCAACCTATCATTCTCTACTAACAACCTCTCCTCACGCTCCTTACTCAGCCGCAATTCCTCCTTCAAAACCCTTAATTGCTCCTCCATTTTTCATCAACCTTAATTCTAAGTCCGTCCTTCGTCCAACAGTCCAGCTTCCTATCCCACCTCGGCAGTCCCTGTTCGGGCGCCAAAATAATGTGGCGGGATGTTACAAAGACAACCCCCAAACCCTTGAATCACACTAAACAGACAAATGTCTCCTCAATACAATCTTTCCCCTTACGTTATCAGCAGCGGGACTGTTGGACAAAAGGACCAAAATCAAAACAAAACATAACCCTAAAACTATATTTCTTAATATTAAAACAATCACTAACCATCCACATTCAAATTATCAACTCTTTAAACTAATCAAAACCTTAACACAAAATAATATAATATAATAACCAAAAGCAACATTCATATAACCCGCAAAACCCTAACAGACTTAAAATTATCCCATACACCAAAACCAATATATGTTTATGTGTGGACGTCTTTGTCCACACAAGGGCCAACAGTCCTTTTACAGCCCAACCACAGCTCTCTAGCTACCGTAACACTGACAAATGTTATTTCATAATTGCATTAATCATCATCATCATCATCTCAATCCTTATTATCAGTGATCCAACGGAAAATCCTTCAAACGGGCTGGGTCATTATGGCACCAAAATCAAGAAAACCGTTCAGTGCAATCAAATCATAATCCTAATCGAAGTCCAGGTCATCAACGGTTGCGTACTCCAAGAGCAGTCTTAATACAATCTAATACAGGCCAGGTCGTCAACAATATATCCACTTCCAAAAATTTAAGTCTCTCCAAAGGAGGAATCACGGCCTGCAGAAATAAAAAAGAAAAACACTTACGAACTCTCCTAACTAACTACACTATCGCACTATAATCAAAGATAAATAATAAACTGTTCCTATCATTCACAATCACGACAAGCAAAGATAAACCAAACTGTACTTACTTTTGAAAACCAATGAACACTTCCACGCTGGTAATAATATTGAAGTACATCCAGCGTTCACACAACTGCCTTAAGCTGCAGTCAAATAAAAAAAGCATTCGCTCCGAAACATTCACCACTGTTGTAACCTAACTAAAAAAATGTACACAAACAACCTCAAATATACCGACAGTCTTTCCCACTATAAACAATCATTCGCTAACTACCACTTGTTCTTCAGCGCACACCGTGGACACACGAACACTCATACACACACACAAACACACAAACACCCACACAAACACACACACACACACCCTCCCTCGCGCACGCGCGATTTAGCAAAACTAAAGCAAATGAAATCTCTCTCTCTCTCTCTCTCTCTCTCTCTCTCTCTCTCTCTCTCTCTCTCTCTCTCTCTCTCTCTCTCTCTCTCTCCCTGGATTTGGCAAAAGGAAATAAACAAAAAATAAAACAAAAATTAATCCTCCACATTTCTCCCCCCTTACTTTGCCAAATCCGTCTCACACAAAACTTACAATATTTTTTTCATTACCCAGTCGCAGTCGGGAACGGGACCTCTACTCCGAGTAACTGGGCCCCTATATACTCTCTCATTCACTTCTTCCATATCACAATCATTCGCTACATGAACACTATTCCTATTAAAATCCCTATCATCTAATATATCATATACAATGCCATCTACCTCGTTCTCATCTGGCCCTAAAATCTCACTTATTTCTGTCAGCAATTCATCCATTTCATCAAAACCATTTTCAACTTTAATAAAAGATTCATTCATACTACTTATCATTCTCATATCTCTCACTCTCGCATTCGTCATACTTTCTTTTACATCATCTAAGGAAAAGCCACATACACTATAGGTATCATTCATACTCAGCCATGATTCATCGGTATTAATACATTTATCTTCCACACTCACTTGTATATTTACACCCTTGTCCTGCTTATTCTCATTCCCGCCAACAACTACAAAATTTTCCTGTCTTTTACCCCAGTAAAATTCTCAGACTTCTTCTTTTCCTTCCATACTCTACTAACACCAATTGCTTATCTTCTAAACCTAATGCCTCACACATACTCGGTTCATACTTGTTCGTTTTCAGCCATTTATTCATACCATTCTCCTGAATATATCTTGGTACCTCCTTCCATTTTCGCAACTGATTGTGGTGTGCCCTAACCTTTTCCACACTACCATCCACACTTACTTTACCTAAAACATAACTCAACCCACTAGAACCAACATCTAACACCTCATATGGACCTTCAAACTTATCACATACCTTATTGACATTCATTTTTCCTTTTTCAATTACTTCTTTTAACACTTTCTCTCCCACTTTGTAACTTTCAAATCACTCATTTACTCTCTTCCAAACATCTCTATCATTCTCGGACACACTCAATCTTGGTCTTACTATCTTTTCAAAATTCAACACAAACTTACACGGAGACATCCCAGTACTCTTGTGCACAGTCGCATTATACCCCCACAACGAACACCCAACATATAAATCCCAATCATTATCACATGTACTCATCATCCGCAAAATTTCTGTCAAGGTTCTTACAGTCCTTTCAGCCAAACCATTCGCACTTGGCATATATGGAGTCGAATACACATGTTCAATGCCGCATTCTCTTAACATCTGCTCAAACTCCCATTCAACAAACTCCGGACCATTGCCACTTAACATTTTCGCAGGCTTACACACACTCATCGGCAACATCACTTGACTTACCATTCTCGCTACAGTCTCACTTCTTTTATTCTTGATGGGTACTGCATACGCAAACTTGCTCATATGACTGATCATAATAATCATTCCCACATGTCTTCTCGCAGTCACAGGCCACGAAACACAATCAATCACAAACATCTCAAATGGCTCTTTCATACGTAACCTCAAAACAGGCGGACTTGCATGCATGCTCTGATACTTTCCCTTCTGACAATCCTCACAAGTAGTCGCTACACCCCTACAAATTTGACTCAACCCAGGGGTAAACAACCTCTCTCGCATGCATTCCCACAATTTATTCTTCCCCATATGCCCATACCTGTCATGCACTAACATACACATACCTACAGCTGCATGCATTGGAAATAAAGGAACATATACATCTTCATCCATTCCCCTATGCAACAAATACACGATATTCTTACAAACAATAAATCTTTTAACCACTTTCTTATATGCTTCCAAATCGAACCGCCATTCTTCCACCCTAATACCATTTAAAATACATTCACGTAACCTATTTATTTCTATACATTCACCTTGCATTTCTTCCACCTCTTCTTTGCTCAACAAATCTTCTTCCCTCTTTACAATATCAATCATGCCAACAAAATTCGCCATGAATACACTATCATCCTCAATTACTATTACCTTACAGCCATTCTTTAAAAGCAAACCCTTACCAACATCAACTGACACATTGTGCAACCTCAAAAATCTATTCCTATCAAAAAACAACTAGGCATTTCATTCTCTACCATTACAATAAAATTATGTTTAACTTCCATACTCCCTAGTTTCACCTTCAACCTCACTTCTTCCCAAACAAGTAAACTTCCCTGACCTATTCCATGAATTCTCACACTCGTACACTGTCTTTTCACTTCCCAATTGTACCTCTCAATTTCCCTGATAACCGACTCATTTACTAATGACACTTGAGCACCCGTATCAATTAAACTACAATATTCATTCTCATTTATATTCACATATGTCATCATCCTTCCTTTTACACCATGCATGCATACATTTACTCTCCTTTCAATTCTGTCACTCACTTCACCAATATGTTCATCATCATGTTCACTGTCCTCTATACCCCCATATCTTGGATTAAGGTCGCTTGCACCATTATCCTTCTCACTCAACAATTTGCAACATTCCTCATTACATTGAATCCTCAAAATATATTCCCTATCATTCTCCTTACATGCCCTATATTCCATCGGTCGATTCCATCCAAAATACAAATACACAGTTACACCATACAACATACTTACCATCATTAATATCTTTGATAATAATTCCCCTTCTAGTACACTATTCTCCTCCTCATACACCATTTCTTTTGACACTTCATTCATCAACCTTCTTTTAAGCTCAGTTACACTACCTGGTATTTCCGTATTTAACCCCTCTTGTATTAACTTACCTAAACCCATTAGGATACACTTATATACCATATCTTCCCCCTCACAACTCTGCTCCACAACTAAACCTTCAGGCGACCTTTCAGAATTCTGATTACTCTCTTTATCTTCCATCCTCCCATGCATCCTCGACATCGCATCCGCTATCACATTCTTATTTCCCGGTACATATTCTAACCTAAAATCAAATTCATTCAAATCCTCTATGGTCCTAGCAACCCTTGCATTCACATACTCTTTCCTTATCATATACACTAGGGGCTGATGGTTGGTACGCACAATGAATTTTACATCATACAAAAAATACTTTCAATGCTTTCACACAAAATTGTATTGCAGCCAATTCCCTGTCAATCGTCGAATACTTCCGCTAAGCTTTATTGAACGCTTTACTAACATACGCTATTACTCTCAATTGCTCTCCTTCATTTACTCTCTGCATCTGAACCAAACAACCACCAATACTAACCCCACTCGCATCCGTATACAACTCAAGCATACTCGCATTTTCACTGTAGTCATGAAATGCCAAAGTGACATCTTTCGCGGCGTCTTCCTTCAACCTTTCAAAAGCTTCTATCATCCGATCATCCCATTTTAACTTCGTACTATTCCTTTTACCCGTCCATTCATTCAAAGGCTTCCCTATACCTGAACAATCTCTAACAAACTTGCGACCAAACTCAACCAAACCGAGAAAACCTCGCAACTCACGCACAGTCCGGGGACGTGGAAATTCTCGCAACTTATTCACAACCTTGTCACTCTTCCTTATCCCAGATTCACCCACTAAATGCCCAAGAAATTCCACCTCCCTGGACAACCACGTACACTTCTCAAGCTTAATTTTCGCACCAACTTTCATTAACCGCCTCAACACTGCCTCAAGCAACCCCATATGTTCCTCAACAGTCTCGCACGCAATCAGAATATCATCTATAAAAACAGTCACCTTCTGTCGATCGAACCCAGCCAAAACAACATTCATCGCTCTTTGGAAGGCAGCAGGCGCATTAGCAAGACCAAAACTCAACATTTTGAATTGGAAGTGACAATTTGTACTTGAAAATGCGGTAATGGGCCTGCTCCCCTCTGCCAGAGGCATCTGGTAATAGCCCCGCACTAAATCTAATTTAGTAAAAACTTCCATTCCATGCATCTTATAAACACAATCAGACACCACATTCATTGGAAAACGTTCTTTAACAGTCACTTCATTCACCTTCCTATTACCCTCATACGCTCTAATTCCTGACACTGCTCCTCTATCTCCTTGGCAATAGGCTGAGAAAAATGCCTGGGATGCTGATATATGGGGGTATCATCACTAAGAACTATTTTAAATTCTGCCAGGTCTGACCCCCCACAATCATCGTCACCGAGACTCATAACTCTCCGCTTATCCCATAACATCGTAAGCAATCGTTCCCTTTCGACCTCACTTATACTTTCATCTAATTTAATTCTTCCTTTCAACGTATCGTAATCCCAATCGTCATCGTTCTTTACCTTACCAGCCATTACCTGTCTCGCCTTAACATATCTTTCATCCTCTACATTGATCAGTGTATACATACATCACATGCAATCGCCCTCACGTATACCACGTACTCTCTTCCTCCTAACACTCGGCAACAACCTTACATGCACCTGGGTTCCTGCATATTCATAACACCATCATATATATATGCACTCGTTTTCACCAAATTACCTGCTTCCATACCTTCCACTACATATTCATCCATGTCACTATTTGAAATTCTCAGACTGCTCGGCCATGCAACTTTTACACTAATAACCTCACCTTTCTTACCCGATAACTTTACATTTTCCTTTGCTACCAACGGCACTCCCTTCCACACCTTCGTACTCACTCTGCCGTCATCCTTTAAATAAAATTCCCCACAAATATTACCTTTAACTGTTACTTCTATCATATTCACACTTGGATGTACAATCATACCACATTTTTTCAGAAATTTATACCCAAGCAGTACGTCATATTTCTCATTCGCTCCCTCAACCACGTAACAATCATTATCCTCCATCATCAGCCCCCCAATCATAACATTTTCCCACAACTTCCCTTGCACAGGCATACGCAAATTACCAATACCTTTTACTTCACCCTTACATCCCTTAAATTCACAAACCTCTTTTACCTTATCATATGCATTCCTAAACATTAAATTGACACCACAACCAGTATCAATCAAACCAACCAACTCTACATCATTAAAAATAATTTTCACACTCATGCAATCATGTGCCCTTTCTCCCATCACATCTTCATGCAATAAACCCTCACGAACATGCATCACATTCACTCCCCACACACACGAGGACTCACCCAGCTGAACCCTCTGATTAATTAGTTTCCCGAACATCCTGGCTGACTTGATCCCTTCTTCCTACAAACCCTAGCTACATGCCCATTTGCACCAAATTCAGTACACTTACTCCGTGGCTCATTGCACATTCTAGCATAATGACCATGCTTTCCACAATTACCACAAATCACATTCATACGATTACTCCTACATCCACTTGCTACGTGCCCAGTCATACCACACCGATAACACTTAATCACTTTCTCTTTCTTACAGTCGCTAATACGATGCCCTGTCTCTCCACACCCGAAACATGCTCCTAATGCCCATCTACACTCGTTCTTTTTATGTCCTACCTTCCCACACCTATAACACCTCTCTTCTCGGATACCACTACCTAACCTACCTTGCTGCGCACTAGCACTTCTATCTCTCCAAACTTGATTTCCCTGTCTAAACCCGTCATTTCTCGGCATGGGTATTCCTACATTACTCACCCTAACACTTCTATCTACTACACTATCAGCTACCCTCATTGGCCCTCTCATAACAGCATCTCTAAAACTGCCAAATTCTGGCACACTTTCCTCCATTCCAGTTCTTACACTCAGAGATTTACTTTCTTTCATACACCTATCTAACTCGTAATCCTCAACTATCTCTAAATTATCATCCCAAGTCAATCTCTCTCTAGTCCACCTCATTTTCTCCTTCCGTTTCATATTAATAAACTCACACACACTCTCTGGTACTGTACCCAAAAACTTCTTCATTAGTTCCTTATTTTCATTTATTCCTTCGTCCCCATACTTCATTCTAGCCAATGTTTCTAACCGACATACATACATCGAGATTGCTTCACCCACCTTCATTCGTGCTTCATCAAAATCATTTTATCGCTTATACCTAACACTACCTTTCATACGTTTTACCTGTTCAATTATCCTCTTTTTTACACTTTCATATTCAACCTCTCCTACACTCATTATCACCCCATACATCGTCAACAAATATCCTGACAAAAATTCTCCCAACTCCCTAGCCCAAATTCTCTTACTAATCCCATACTTACCCTGACAAAACTTTTCATATTCCCTAAAGAAGTCATATACATCCCTACTGCTATGTTCATTAAAACTTTCACACCTAGGTACCTCTTTCATAAACACTGTTTTACAAACTTCCTCTACTTCATTCTCACTACTATCTTCACTGCCTACTCACTTCTTGTTGCCTTCTTCTTCATTTGAATACAATGAATCTAATTTTACACTCAAAGTCATATCTTTAACTACTCCCTTCTTACCCTTTTTCTTACTAACCACCTTCACCCATTCATGATCATCCTCACTCACATCCTGACCTTTCTTCTTTTCTTTCTTCACATTATCTTTACCTTTTTTTTCACTCTTCCTATCACCCTTCGTTCCAATCTTACTATGTCTAGGCCCTTTACTTTCAATATCACTATCACTACCTTCCCCATTATCACTTACACTATCCTCTTCCACCATCAACCCGTTACCAGAAGCAGAAGCCACTCCTCCGACTGCATATTCACCCATGACAGTTTTCATCATCCCCATTACTTTCCCTACCATTGCTTCCATTCGTTTCTCATTTTCTCGTATCCTCATCTAAACACCCTCTTCCACTCTCTCTACAGTTCCCTTTAACTCCCTAAGCTCCTTTTGCATCGCCTCATTCTCCCAGTGCAACCTCTCATTCTCTACTAACAACCTCTCCTCACGCTCCTTACTCAGCCGCAATTCCTCCTTCAAAACCCTTAATTGCTCCTCCATTTTTCATCAACCTTAATTCTAAGTCCGTCCTTCGTCCAACAGTCCAGCTTCCTATCCCACCTCGGCAGTCCCTGTTCGGGCGCCAAAATAATGTGGCGGGATGTTACAAAGACAACCCCCAAACCCTTGAATCACACTAAACAGACAAATGTCTCCTCAATACAATCTTTCCCCTTACGTTATCAGCAGCGGGACTGTTGGACAAAAGGACCAAAATCAAAACAAAACATAACCCTAAAACTATATTTCTTAATATTAAAACAATCACTAACCATCCACATTCAAATTATCAACACTTTAAACTAATCAAAACCTTAACACAAAATAATATAATATAATAACCAAAAGCAACATTCATATAACCCGCAAAACCCTAACAGACTTAAAATTATCCCATACACCAAAACCAATATATGTTTATGTGTGGACGTCTTTGTCCACACAAGGGCCAACAGTCCTTTTACAGCCCAACCACAGCTCTCTAGCTACCGTAACACTGACAAATGTTATTTCATAATTGCATTAATCATCATCATCATCATCTCAATCCTTATTATCAGTGATCCAACGGAAAATCCTTCAAACGGGCTGGGTCATTATGGCACCAAAATCTAGAAAATCGTTCAGTGCAATCAAATCATAATCCTAATCGTAGTCCAGGTCATCAACGGTTGCGTACTCCAAGAGCAGTCTTAATACAATCCAATACAGGCCAGGTCGTCAACAATATATCCACTTCCAAAAATTTAAGTCTCTCCAAAGGAGGAATCACGGCCTGCAAAAATAAAAAAGAAAAACACTTACGAACTCTCCTAACTAACTACACTATCGCACTATAATCAAAGATAAATAATAAACTGTTCCTATCATTCACAATCACGACAAGCAAAGATAAACCAAACTGTACTTACTTTTGAAAACCAATGAACACTTCCACGCTGGTAATAATATTGAAGTACATCCAGCGTTCACACAACTGCCTTAAGCTGCAGTCAAATAAAAAAAGCATTCGCTCCGAAACATTCACCACTGTTGTAACCTAACTAAAAAAATGTACACAAACAACCTCAAATATACCGACAGTCTTTCCCACTATAAACAATCATTCGCTAACTACTACTTGTTCTTCAGCGCACACCGTGGACACACGAACACTCATACACACACACAAACACACAAACACCCACACAAACACACACACACACACCCTCTCTCGCGCACGCGCGATTTAGCAAAACTAAAGCAAATGAAATTCTCTCTCTCTCTCTCTCTCTCTCTCTCTCTCTCTCTCTCTCTCTCTCTCTCTCTCTCTCTCTCTCTCTCTCTCTCTCTCTCCCTGAATTTGGCAAAAGGAAATAAACATAAAATAAAACAAAAATTAATCCTCCACATTTCTCCCCCCTTACTTTGCCAAATCCGTCTCACACAAAACTTACAATATTTTTTTCATTACCCAGTCGCAGTCGGGAACGGGACCTCTACTCCGAGTAACTGGGCCCCTATATACTCTCTCATTCACTTCTTCCATATCACAATCATTCGCTACATGAACACTATTCCTATTAAAATCCCTATCATCTAATATATCATGTACAATGCCATCTACTTCGCTCTCATCTGGCCCTAAAATCTCACTTATTTCTGTCAGCAATTCATCCATTTCATCAAAACCATTTTCAACTTTAATAAAAGATTCATTCATACTACTTATCATTCTCATATCTCTCACTATCGCATTCGTCATACTTTCTTTTACATCATCTAAGGAAAAGCCACATACACTATAGGTATCATTCATACTCAGCCATGATTCATCGGTATTGATACATTTATCTTCCACACTCACTTGTACATTTACACCCTTGTCCTGCTTATTCTCATTCCCGCCAACAACTACAAAATTTTCCTGTCTTTTATCCCAGTAAAATTCTCAGACTTCTTCTTTTCCTTCCATACTCTACTAACACCAATTGCTTATCTTCTAAACCTAATGCCTCACACATACTCGGTTCATACTTGTTCGTTTTTAGCCATTTATTCATACCATTCTCCTGAATATATCTTGGTACCTCCTTCCATTTTCGCAACTGATTGTGGTGTGCCCTAACCTTTTCCACACTACCATTCACACTTACTTTACCTAAAACATAACTCAACCCACTAGAACCAACATCTAACACCTCATATGGACCTTCAAACTCATCACATACCTTATTGACATTCATTCTTCCTTTTTCAATTACTTCTTTTAACACTTTCTCTCCCACTTTGTAGCTTTCAAATCACTCATTTGCTTTCTTCCAAACATCTCTATCATTCTCGGACACACTCAATCTTGGTCTTACTATCTTTTCAAAATTCAACACAAACTTACACGGAGACATCCCAGTACTCTTGTGCACAGTCGCATTATACCCCACAACGCACGCCCAACATATAAATCCCAATCATTATCACATGTACTCATCATCCGCAAAATTTCTGTCAAGGTTCTTACAGTCCTTTCAGCTAAACCATTCGCACTTGGCATATACGGAGTCGAATACACATGTTCAATGCCCCATTCTCTTAACATCTGCTCAAACTCCCATCCAACAAACTCCGGACCATTGTCACTTAACATTTTCGCAGGCTTACACACACTCATCGGCAACATCACTTGACTTACCATTCTCGCTACAGTCTCACTTCTTTTATTCTTGATGGGTACTGCATACGCAAACTTGCTCATATGATCGACCATAATAATCATTCCCTCATGTCTCCTCGCAGTCACAGGCAACGAAACACAATCAATCACAAACATCTCAAATGGCTCTTTCATACGTAACCTCAAAACAGGCGGACTTGCATGCATGCTCTGATACTTTCCCTTCTGACAATCCTCACGAGTAGTCGCTACATCCCTACAAATTTGACTCAACCCAGGCGTAAACAACCTCTCTCGCATGCATTCCCACAATTTATTCTTCCCCATATGCCCATACCTGTCATGCACTAACATACACATACTTACAGCTGCATGCATTGGAAATAAAGGAACATATACATCTTCATCCATTCCCCTATGCAAAAAATACACAATATTCTTACAAACAATAAATCTTTTAACCACTGTCTTATATGCTTCATAATCGCACGGCCATTCTTCCACCCTAATACCATTTAAAATACATTCACGTAACCTATTTATTTCTATACATTCACCTTGCATTTCTTCCACCTCTTCTTTGCTCAACAAATCTTCTTCCCTCTTTGCAATATCAATCATGCCAACAAAATTCGCCATGAATACACTATCATCCTCAATTACTATTACCTTACAGCCATTCTTTGAAAGCAAACCCTTACCAACATCAACTGACACATTGTGCAACCTCAAAAATCTATTCATATCAAAAAACAACTAGGCATTTCATTCTCTACCATTACAATAAAATTATGTTTAACTTCCATACTCCCTAGTTTCACCTTCAACCTCACTTCTTTCCAAACAAGTAAACTTCCCTGACCTATTCCATGAATTCTCACACTCGTACACTGTCTTTTCACTTCCCAATTGTACCTCTCAATATCCCTGATATCCGACTCATTTACTAATGACACTTGAGCACCCGTATTAATTAAACTACAATATTCATTCTCATTTATATTCACATATGTCATCATCCTTCCTTTTACACCATGCATGCATACATTTACTCTCCTTTCAATTCTATCACTCACTTCACCAATATGTTCATCATCATGTTCACTGTCCTCTATACCCCCATATCTTAGATTAAGGTCACTTGCACCATTATCCTTCTCACTCAACAATTTGCAACATTCCTCATTACATTGAATCCTCAAAATATATTCCCTATCATTCTCCTTACATGCCCTATATTCCATCGGTCGATTCCATCCAAAATACAAATACACAGTTACACCATACAACATACTTACCATCATTAATATCTTTGATAATAATTCCCCTTTTAGTACACTATTCTCCTCCTCATACACCATTTCTTTTGACACTTCATTCATCAACCTTCTTTTAAGCTCAGTTACACTACCTGGTATTTCCGTATTTAACCCCTCTTGTATTAACTTACCTAAACCCATTAGGATACACTTATATACCATATCTTCCCCTTCACAACTCTGCTCCACAACTAAACCTTCAGGCAACCTTTCAGAATTCTGATTACTCTCCTTATCTTCCATCCTCCCATGCATCCTCGACATCACATCCGCTATCACATTCTTATTTCCCGGTACATATTCTAACCTAAAATAAAATTTTTTCAAATCCTCTATGGTCCTAGCAACCCTTGCATTCACATACTCTTTCCTTATCATATACACTAGGGGCTGATGGTCGGTACGCACAATGAATTTTACACCATACAAAAAATACTTTCAATGCTTTCACACAAAATCGTATTGCAGCCAATTCCCTGTCAATCGTCGAATACTTCTGCTCAGCTTTATCAAACGCTTTACTAACATACGCTATTACTCTCAATTGCTCTCCTCCATTTACTCTCTGCATCTGAACCAAACAACCACCAATACTAACCCCACTCGCATCCGTATACAACTCAAGCATACTCGCATTTTCACTGTAGTCATGAAATGCCAAAGTGACGTCTTTCGCGGCCTCTTCCTTCAACCTTTCAAACGCTTCTATCATCCGATCATCCCATTTTAACTTCGTACTATTCTTTTTACCCGTCCATTCATTCAAAGGCTTCCCTATACCTGAACAATCTCTAACAAACTTGCGACCAAACTCAACCAAACCAAGAAAACCTCGCAACTCACGCACAGTCCGGGGATGTGGAAATTCTCGCACCTTATTCACAACCTTGTCACTCTTCCTTATCCCAGATTCACCCACTAAATGCCCAAGAAATTCCACCTCCCTGGACAACCACGTACACTTCTCAAGCTTAATTTTCACACCAACTTCCATTAACCGCCTCAACACTGCCTCAAGCAACCGCATATGTTCCTCAACAGTTTTGCACGCAATCAGAATATCATCTATAAAAACAGTCACCTTCTGTCGATCGAACCCAGCCAAAACAACATTCATCTCTCTTTGGAAGGCAGCAGGCGCATTAGCAAGACCAAAACTCAACCTTTTGAATTGGAAGTGACAATTTGTACTTGAAAATGCGGTAATGGGCCTGCTCCCCTCTGCCAGAGGCATCTGGTAATAGCCCCGCACCAAATCTAATTTAGTAAAAACTTCCATTCCATGCATCTTATAAACACAATCAGACACCACATTCATTGGAAAACGTTCTTTAACAGTCACTTCATTCACCTTCCTATTACCCCCATACGCTCTAATTCCTGACACTGCTCCTCTATCTCCTTGGCAATAGGCTGAGAAAAATGCCTGGGATGCTGATATATGGGGGTATCATCACTAAGAACTATTTTAAATTCTGCCAGGTCTGACCCCCCACAATCATCGTCACCGAGACTCATAACTCTCCGCTTATCCCATAACATCGTAAGCAATCGTTCCCTTTCGACCTCACTTATACTCTCATCTAATTTAATTCTTCCTTTCAACGTATCGTAATCCCAATCGTCATCGTTCTTTACCTTACCAGCCATTACCTGTCTCGCCTTAACATATCTTTCATCCTCTACATTGATCAGTGTATATATACATCCCATGCAATCGCCCTCACGTATACCACGTACTCTCTTCCTCCTAACACTCGGCAACAACCTTACATACACCTGGGGTTCCTGCATATTCATAACACCATCATATATATATGCACTCGTTTTCACCAAATTACCTGCTTCCATACCTTCCACTACATATTCATCCTTGTCACTATTTGAAATTCCCAGACTGCTCGGCCATGCAACTTTTACACTAATAACCTCACCTTTCTTACCCGATAACTTTACACTTTCCTTTGCTACCAATGGCTCTCCCTTCCACACCTTCGTACTCACTCTGCCGTCATCCTTTAAATAAAATTCCCCACATATATTACCTTTAACTGTTACTTCTATCATATTCACACTTGGATGTACAATCATACCACATTTTTTCAGAAATTTATACCCAAGCAGTACGTCATATTTCTCATTCGCTCAATCAACCACGTAAAAATCATTATCCTCCATCATCAGCCCCCCAATCATAACATTTTCCTGCAACTTCCCTTGCACAGGCATACGCTAATTACCAATACCTTTTACCTCACCCTTACATCCCCTAAATTCACAAACCTCTTTTACCTTATCATATGCATTCCTAAACATTAAATTGACACCACAACCAGTATCAATCAAACCAACCAACTCTATATCATTAAAAATCATATTCACACTCATGCAATCATGTGCCCTTTCTCCCATCACATATTCATGCAATAAACCCTCACGAACATGCATCACATTCACTCCCCACACACACGAGGACTCACCCAGCTGAACCCTCTGATTAATTAGTTTCCCGAACATCCTGGCTGACTTGATCCCTTCTTCCTACAAACCCTAGCTACATGCCCATCTGCACCACATTCAGTACACTTACTCCGTGGCTCATTGCACATTCTAGCATAATGACCATCCTTACCACAATTACCACAAATCACATTCATACGATTACTCCTACATCCACTTGCTACGTGCCCAGTCATACCACACCGATAACACTTAATCACTTTCTCTTTCTTACAGTCGCTAATATGATGCCCTGTCTCTCCACACCGAAACATGCTCCTAATGCCCATCTACACTCGTTCTTTTTATGTCCTACCTTCCCACACATATAACACCTCTCTTCACGGATACCACTACCTAACCTACCTTGCTGCGCACTAGCACTTCTATCTCTCCAAACTTGATTTCCCTGTCTAAACCCGTCATTTCTCGACATGGGTATTCCTACATTACTCACCCTAACACTTCTATCTACTACACTATTAGCTACCCTCATTGGCCCTCTCATAACAGCATCTCTAAAACTGCCAAATTCTGGCACACTTTCCTCCATTCCAGTTCTTACACTAACAGATTTACTTTCTTTCATACACCTATCTAACTCGTAATCCTCAACTATCTCTAAAATATCATCCCAAGTCAATCTCTCTCTAGTCTACCTCATTTTCTCCTTCCGTTTCAAATTAATAAACTCACACACACTCTCTGGTACTGTACCTAAAAACTTCTTCATTAGTTCCTTATTTTCATTTATTCCTTCGTCCCCATACTTCTTTCTAGCCAATGTTTCTAACTGACATACATACATCGAGATTGCTTCACCCACCTTCATTCGTTTTTCATCAAAATTATTTTTTCGCTTATACCTAACACTACCTTTCATACGTTTTACCTGTTCAATTACCCTATTTTTTACACTTTCATATTCAACCTCTCCTACACTCATTATTACCCCATACATCGTCAACAAATATCCTGACAAAAATTCTCCCAACTCCCTAGCCCAAATTCTCTTACTAATCCCATACTTAGCCTGACAAAACTTTTCATATTCCCTAAAGAAGCCATATACATCCCTACTGCTATGTTCATTAAAACTTTCACACCTAGGTACCTCTTTCATAAACACTGTCTTACAAACTTCCTCTACTTCATTCTCACTACTATCTTCACTGCCTACTCCCTTCTTGTTGCCTTCTTCTTCATTTGAATACAATGAATCTAATTCTACACTCAAAGTCATATCTTTAACTATTCCCTTCTTACCCTTTTTCTTACTAACCACCTTCACCCATTCATGATCATCCTCACTCACATCCTGACCTTTCTTCTTTTCTTTCTTCACATTATCTTTACCTTTCTTTTCACTCTTCCTATCACCCTTCGTTCCAATCTTACTATGTCTAGGCCCTTTACTTTCAATATCACTATCACTACCTTCCCCATTATCACTTACACTATCCTCTTCCACCATCAACCCGTTACCAGAAGCAGAAGCCACTCCTCCGACTGCATATTCACCCATGACAGTTTTCATCATCCCCATTACTTGCCCTACCATTGCTTCCATTCGTTTCTCATTTTCTCGCATCCTCATCTCAACACCCTCTTCCACTCTCTCTACAGTTCCCTTTAACTCCCTAAGCTCCTTCTGCATCGCCTCATTCTCCCAGTGCAACCTCTCATTCTCAACTAGCAACCTCTCCTCACGCTCCTTACTCAGCCGCAATTCCTCCTTCAAAACCCTTAATTGCTCCTCCATTTTTCATCAACCTTAATTCTAAGTCCGTCCTTCGTCCAACAGTCCAGCTTCCTATCCCACCTCGGTAGTCCCTGTTCGGGCGCCAAAATAATGTGGCGGGATGTTACAAAGACAACCCCCACACCCTTGAATCACACTAAACAGACAAATGTCTCCTCAATACAATCTTTCCCCTTACGTTATCAGCAGCAGGACTCTTGGACAAAAGGACCAAAATCAAAACAAAACATAACCCTAAAACTATATTTCTTAATATTAAAACAATCACTAACCATCCACATTCAAATTATCAACACTTAAAACTAATCAAAACCTTAACACAAAATAATATAATATAATAACCAAAAGCACCATTCATATAACCCGCAAAACCCTAACAGACTTAAAATTATCCCATACAGCAAAACCAGTATTTGTTTATGTGTGGACGTCTTTGTCCACACAAAGGCCAACAGTCCTTTTACAGCCCAACCACAGCTCTCTAGCTACCGTAACACTGACAAATGTTATTTCATAATTGCATTAATCATCATCATCATCATCACAACCCTTATTATCAGTGATCCAACGGAATATCCTTCAAACGGGCTGTGTCATTATGGCATCAAAATCAAGAAATCGTTCAGTGCAATCAAATCCTAATCCTAATCGTAGTCCAGGTCATCAACGGTTGCGTACTCCAAGAGCAGTCTTAATACAATCTAATACAGGCCAGGTCGTCAACAATATATCCACTTCCAAAAATTTAAGGCTCTCCAAAGGAGGAATCACTGCCTGCAGAAATAAAAAAGAAAAACACTTACGAACTCTCCTAACTAACTACACTATCGCAATATAATCAAAGATAAATAATAAACTGTTCCTATCATTCACAATCACGACAAGCAAAGATAAACCAAACTGTACTTACTTTTCAAAACCAATGAACACTTCCACGCTGGTAATAATATACAAGTACATCCAGCGTTCACACAACTGCCTTAAGCTGCAGTCAAATAAAAAAAGCATTCGCTCCGAAACATTCACCACTGTCGTAACCTAACTAAAAAAAAATGTACACAAACAACCTCAAATATACCGACAGTCTTTCCCACTACAAACAATCATTCGCTAACTACCACTTGTTCTTCAGCGTGCACCGCGGACACACAAACACACATACACACACACAAACACACAAACACCCACACACACACACACATCCTCTCTCGCGCACGCGCGATTTAGCAAAACTAAAGCAAATGAAATTCTCTCTCTCTCTCTCTCTCTCTCTCTCTCTCTCTCTCTCTGTCTCTCTCTCTCTCTCTCTCTCTCTCTGGATTTGGCAAAAGAAAATAAAAAAAAATGAAATAAAAATTAATCCTCCACAATGTGTGGCTAACCTTTTTGTTAGGACCCTTATCAGCTAGACTAAAAAAAAGCTAGACTTTAATAAACAAAGAATTCAGAAAGGATTTAGAATTGGGTATTCAACAAGTGACGATATCAAAGTAATTATCCAGCTAATAAAAAAAAAAACATCAATAGAATATGACACAGCAAAATTCATAGATTGTGAGAAAGCTATTGATTCTTTCTGAATTCCAGCAGTAATGAAAACCCTATAAGGACAAGGAATAAAATCAACCTTATGTTAGAAATCTTAAATATATCGATATTATTATTATTATTATTATTATTATTATTATTAGTAGTAGTAGTAGTAGTAGTAGTAGTAGTAGTAGTAGTAGTAGTAGCTATGTTAAAACCCTAGATGGAAAAGCTGAGAGCTATAAGACCAAGGCCTCCAACATGGAGAAGTAGCCCACTGACAAAAGGAAATAAGGAGATGAATAGACTGCATGAGAAAAATCTATAATTCAAATAAAATATTTCAAGAATAGTAAGATTATAATAAATATTCTATACATATAATATAAAAATTTCAAACATATACTGGAAGAAAAAAAAAATAGTCTACCCAAGTGACCTTCAAGAAAGATCTCTAATCCCAGACTGGAAGACAAGAATAGAGGCTTTAGCATTACCACAATCTTGAGTACAATGAATTGATATGGGGGTGTCCTCCTAAAAGAGCTACTTACCATAGCTAAATAGTTTCTTCTACTCTTACCAAGTAGAAAATAGTCACTGAACAAGTACGAGGAATAGTAAACCCTTGAGCAACAAACAATTCTTTGGTCATCTCAGTGATATGAGATTTATGAGGACAGAACTGAATGTGGAATGAATGGGTCACACTATGTGGTGTATGTATAGGTAAGATAAGAATTTGCCGTAACAAGATAGAGGGATCCAATGTAGTACTGTCTGGCCAGTCATAGATCCCAGTAACTCTCTAGCCATAGTATACAGGGAGTACATCAATTATAAAACTAGATAAAGATGGCTAAAAGAATCTAAAGAGAGAAAGGAGTTAGGCAAGGAGACCCCACCTCCCCTAAATCCTTCATAGCGTACCTAGATGTTTTTAGAATATTTACTTTTGTTATCGATATCTAATAAATTTTCTTTTTCTTTATATCTTATATCAATTTCAAATAGTTTATTCTTGTTTACTCTATATCATTATTAGCCAAGCTATGATCCTAATTTAAACAGCATGATGCTACAAGTCCGAAACGGAAAGGTAATAAAAAAAAAACTATACACTACATGAAGGTGATAGATAGATAAAACAACATGGATCCATTTAAACTTTTAGAGGCACATACCTGTTTTTCATGTTGTTATAAGTTGAAAGTTTTGCTGATATTCAAAAGAGAAGAATATTTGTGGTTCCTGGAGTATAATTGCCTGATTTTATTTTTGTATTCCCAACACATGACATAGGAAGTGGAGTCTAATTAGCCTATTGAAGATAGTCTAGGGTATTCTAGCACTATGGACATTCAAGTAGTAGCTTACTTCATTTCCTAACGGAAAAAAATGATTTGGAAATGTATCCTTCGGCTTGATTACATAAATGGGTATGTATGTGCATTCACTCCCCATGTTTAACATTGCATCAGCAAACATTTTATTACAAGAGGTAAGTCAACAAAGCTCACTCTCACAACCCAGTCAGGTCACCACAAGTAGAAGTCTGTGACTGCCTTCGTTTTGAGAAATAGGATTTAAAAAAGGAAGATAAATGCTTCAAGGGAATTTTTTAATGCGCCTCATGCTTCGGAGACATTCATAACACATGCATATATCAAGTGTGAGTTATTTATTTCACTATCAAGAGAGATGTAGAGTTGGTAGATCTCAAATTATTACGGTTTTCTGGAAAGTTCATTGTTATATACATATATATATATATATATATATATATATATATATATATATATATATATATATATATATATATATGCGAGTATATATATCACGAAACTAGTCAGGACCTAATCGTATATTTCGTATTTTCATTTTCCCTGTGGTTCTTCTGGATCTGAGCATCATGTTTTGATGTGATTTTTTCTCATATATATATATATATATATATATATATATATATATATATATATATATATATATATATATATATATATATATATATATATATATATCCTCTTTTATTCCTATACGTATATTAAAAAACTACTTTACAACAATCGATTCCCGTATAATTTTACTGATACTTACATAGGGAAAACACTAAGCAAACTCACGCTACCACCTTGTGAAAGGAAACTAATTGCTCCTCGGAAAAATATCTTCTTTTCTATTCCATATCTGGGGTCTCACAGTTTTAAAATACGAAATCATTGCAGTAGAATTGTGCGTGAATTTTATCCTCAGGTTTCATTGAAGATCGTGTTTTCCCCCTCAAATGCTATGAGCAAATTTTTCAAATTTAAAGACCCGGTCTCAGATGATCTTTGTTCGGATGTCATATACAAATATAAGTGTGATCGCTGTAATGCATCGTATATTGGAAAAAGTGAAAGACATTACCGTGCAAGATTATCTGAGCACTTCGGTCGTTCACCTAGAATGGGTAATTATATGGCAAAACCACCCCATTCAGCCATCAGAGACCATTCCGTAAGTGAGGAACACCCAATGTCCAAGGGGAATTTTTCCATCTTAGCCACTTCGCAGAGTAACCTCGACTTAGTAATAATGGAGGCAATATTCCAGCACAAACTGAAACCAAACCTGGGCCGGGCAACGTATGAATTAAATTGTGTTTAATTTTATTTCACGTGAGTTTATAGCGCTGACACTTTGATCTTTTATTTTGTATTTAGATTGATTTTATAGTTTTATGTTAATTTCTTGTTTTATTTCATAAAGTTTTTGTATGTTCATTTTAAATTTTCTGTTTTAAATATTTATCATACTATGTTTTAACTTATACGATGTATCCTATTATAGGCTCTGAATAGATTTTCCGAAAGCTAAGCAATAAAGATGTATATCATAACCCTGGTACTATTATTCACACACACACACACACACACACACACACACATATATATATATATATATATATATATATATATATATATATATATATATATATATATATATATATATATATATGTATGTATATATGTATGTATATATGTATGTATATATATATATATATATATATATATATATATATATATATATATATATATGTATATATATATATATGTATATATATATATATATATATATATATATATATATATATATCTATATATATATATATATATATATATATATATATATATATATATATATTTATATATATATATTTATACAAATATGTGTGTATTCACTTTTGTCCATATGCTGTTGTTTTCTTCATGCCATTTTTATGTAACGTAACCAGGTCGCAAGATTTATTTTCTAAAAATGTCTTTTCAGATTAAAAACTGAAGATTAACTATTGCGTTGTTTTTTTTTTTTAATTCAGCTTTAATAGAATAGAATAGTACCAGATTATTTATGATGACCACATTTTTTTGTTTTTGTTTTTTGAACACCTGCGTTTGGTATTGATGAAGGAAATTACAAAACATAAAAATTGCATTAGGAATACGTAAATATTACTTTGAAGCTGTGGAAGATATGAGTAGGTATTCGATATTGAAGGATATTGAAAGTTGGCAACAATAGCAAAGGGAGAGCAAATTACCTCTTATGTAATTATGATATATATATATATATATATATATATATATATATATATATATATATATATATATATATATATATATATATATATATATGTGTGTGTGTGTATATATATATATATATATATATATATATATATATATATATATATATATATATATATATATATATATATATATATATATATATATTTATATTTATATTTATATAACAGTGATAAGAGTGTTTTTTAAGTACTATTTGCAAACAAACATCTCAGCGTGTTGTAGGAAGAGATCATTGACATTTCGGTACCACACATCTGGAGACGCACAGAGTTTCATGAATACATTCCACGAGGTCTTTCTCCCTATACCTGCACACTCACTGACTGTATCACACCGTGTTAAGGCATGGCAGGCAAGAAATGTGTGAATTTATTAATTCGAAAGTGCAGTGTGATGGATAGGTATGAACGGATGTTTGAATTTCAACCGTTTACCGAATCCCACTAGTGGAGATTGGTGATTGGGGAGCACAGGAGCCAAAACCAGGACATTTGTGTCTAGGTATTGTAAGATACATCACTGGTATCCTTGTAATCTGGCATCTCTGGCATGGAAGATAATCCTATTGTTCGCATCTCCATGATTTCAACTCAGCGAATCAGTATTCCTACGTGTAGAAATCTATATTCTCTTCAAATCATCAAGCCCATTAAGAAGAACCAGTCATATGTTGATTTTAGTTCCTTCTCTTCCATATCTACAATACCTCTGGAAAGGAATGATGCCAGGTCAGCTTTCTTAGCAGAGAGGTTCAAGAATGCTGAAGTACGCGGGTGTCTTATTCTCAGGTTTGATAACGAGATTTGCTATCTCTGGATATATTACTTCTAACAGGGATACCACTTTCACCATTCAATTATTATTATTATTATTATTATTATTATTATTATTATTATTATCATTATTATTATTATTACTTGCTAAGGTACAACTCTAGTTGGAAAAGCTGGATGCTATAACCAAGGGAACAAAGAGGGAAAATAGCCCAGTGAGGAAAGGAAACGAGGAAAATTTAATATTTTAAGAACAAAAACAACACCTAAAAAGATATTTCCTATATAAACTCTAAAACATTTAAGAAAACAAGAGGAAGAGAAATTAGATAGAATAGTGTGTCTGAAAGTATCCTCAAGCAAGAGAACTCTAAGCAAAGACAATAGAAGACCATGGAACAGAGGCTATGGCACTACCGAAGACTAGTGGACATCAAGTCCCCGACAATTCATGTGTAATTTCTTGAAGTCAAAGAACTGTTTTAGTCATCTCTCTACAGAAAGGAATGATTCCCCTAGTCTCTGTCAATGCATATTATTTTTTCTTTAATCAATCTTAGCACCCTTTGAACTGATGACACGTCTGATCGGTTTGAATTTTCCAGCTCCTTGTTTTATCCTTGTGCCAGATTGGATGGACATCTCATAATACCGACTGAAAACATCAACCCTTGAGAACACTGGAACAAAGCAGTTAGGAACACTAAAACAAACCTCATTTCCCAAGTCTCCAAAACATTTCTGATTTGTCTTACTTATTGTTTATATTAGTGCATAGCCATCAATAATTAAGCTAGTGTTTCTTTTAATTTTCGAAATTTATTTTGAAAATTCTGTGCCTTTAATCATAAAATATTGAAGCTAAGACTTATCAGTTAAATGGAGTTTCTCACTAGTAGCTGCATGGGCCCATGGGACTAATGAAAGCTCGTGTTTCATGATGTTACTCAGGTCAATATCTCTCCTTTTTTTGCTGCCTCAAACAATCTCTGGATCAGATTGCTGTTAGCCTTGAATTCATTCTGTTTTTGCACTCCAATTATCCTACTGATTGATGGAGTTTCGTTTTTAAACAGTGTATCATGAAAGTCAGGTGTTTTCTTAATAAGGTGTGTGGCAACAAAGTTTTCAACAAGATATGCTCCTTTTTCATCAGCCTTGAGGACGTCTTCTTTGATGACATCTGGGACGATATCCATTATACCAACGCACACCAGGTCTTCTGCATGGCCCTTAATATATATGAAGACTTCTATTGTCCGGAATTCTTGCATGATTATACATAGGTCTTCTTCATCTCTTCTCATTCTTGTGGGACCAACCTCTTGATGACGCCATCCATCATCCATGTCTCTCTCGACAACGATTCCAAACATCTTGTAGGTTGCCTCTGGCAGCTGTGATTTTTCATTATATATCCGGCCTACTTGTTCTGTGCCGCACTCCTCCCAGTAATTTCAATAACACCCACATTAATTTTAGATACTTTGTCGACATATCCCATGCTTGGTCAACTGAAACACGGTACAACTTCTCTGTCGACCTCTAGACTGTGGAGTGTGCCTTAACAAACGAATGGTTGATTTCTGGTTGGAGCTGGTGTATGTAAACCTAGCACACTGAGCCCCTCTTGTATAATCTGTATGGTTGTAGTCAGAAAACCAAGGAATCATCCTGGAAATTTAAATCAAATATAACTCCGACTTGCCTTCTCTCTAAGCTCATATGAAGTTCAGCAAACTCGTTAATTATTGGAAGGATTGTCCTGTTCATGCTTTTCACCTCTATGCAATTTTTCTGTTCCCCATCTAAGTCATAATCTTGTAAGACATTCACAAGTTTGAGGGCACATGCCTTTCATTCTGGTGGAAGCAACTTCTCACTATCATTGGAACAAATTTCAAATTTTAAACCGAAAATTCACGAAAAGCTTCCACAGCAGGTTTATAACCACCCAAATCTTTGTTATAAGCATCTCCATCCATCATCCTCCCTGCTGTGGTCTCTCCAAGCACCACAACTTCCACCTAAGCCAGAGTCTTCCTGATGTTGTGCGATAGCCTTCATAAAGTGCATTATGTTGTGGAAGCTGCTAATGGAGTGATGGTGTTTCCGAAATCTAATAGTTTAAGCCATACTATATTCTTGGACTTGCAGTAAAGAGCTTGGTCAAAACACTGACCCAATAACAAAATTAGTACTAAGCTGAGTAAAGAAAGTATTAAAAGGCATAAAAAGAGGCAAAGCACTAGGAAAACATGGTCAAACGAATCATATGATAGTAGATGGAGATTTCATAGTAGTAAAACTCCCTAAACTCTGCACCATATGTCTGCAAGGATGTTCTACAGTATACCTAGTGCTTGAAAAAACTTCATCACTATACTTATTCACAAAAAGTAAGACACAAGAGACCTGAAAAATTACCTTCCAATAAGCTTACTCATTTTAATATATATGTATATATATATATATATATATATATATATATATATATATATATATATTTATATATATATATATATATATATATATATATATATATATATATATATACACACACACACACACACATATATATATATATATATACATATATATATATATACATATATATATATATATATACATACATAAATATACATATATATAAATATATATATATATATAT
>NC_090740.1:87143329-87145829 GCF_036898095.1 Palaemon carinicauda
GAAATCACACAAAGACAAGAGCTTGGCTCCGGCCGGGAATCGAACCCTGGTCGGCAAGCTTGTACAGACAGTGACTAACCCACTTGGCCACGAAGAAAGATAAAAGTCAATGACAATTCTTCTGTACTTATACCTGTCGAATTCAGGTATTTTGTACTTAGAATTGAAATCAACCCATCTTCACCATCGTAGCTAATTGGTAGTTTGTTACTTGGCATTCAATTAATGATAAATTTTGCACATTTTTACGTGTTTTTCATATTCAAATAAGCCATATATATTTTTGATACATTAATGTCTGGATTCTCTTAACGACTTTTATCTTTCTTCGTGGCCAAGTGGGTTAGTCACTGTCTGTACAAGCTTGCCGACCAGGGTTCGATTCCCGGCCGGAGCCAAGCTCTTGTCTTTGTGTGATTTCGCCTGGGGCTCTGATCCCGAGGTCGTTAAGAGAATACAGACATTAATGTATCAAAAATATATATGGCTTATTTGAATATGAAAAACACGTAAAAATGTGCAAAATTTATCATTAATTGAATGCCAAGTAACAAACTACCAATTAGCTATATATATATATATATATATATATATATATATATATATATATATATATATATATATATATATATATATATATATATATATATATATATATATATATATATATATATATATATATACTTTCGGGCTCGCTCATGTCGTCCTGATGGAAGGTTTCTTTAGGTAGCTTTTCAAGGTATATTTGCTACACTGATACTCCCCGAGAATTAACCGGTCTCCAGAATTCTGACTCCTGGCGTCAGTATCCATAATATAAATTTAAGGATATAGCATAATATCAGGGGACGTTTTTTTAGATACGACACATAACAATCTTCACCCCGAATAGATTTAACTCTTTGAGAGGAAGGAGTGGCAAACGGAAGGGGAGCCGTTATCTAGGTACCCAGTGGACCTCCTCTCCGCACTACTACCGGCCGCCATTCCTTTATCTGTTGCATTTAAGCTAAGTGGGCTCCCAACCTTTTCCCGGTGTTCGTTACGGATTACAGGAATATCAATCACCAACATCTTCATCCTCTGCAGAGTTGAGTATTTACTCTTTTCTGTGTATAATTTTAGGCTTCCTTCTCACAGTTTAATTCGTATAATTTAAGTGTGTTTGGTTGAGCATAGCCACGAATCGGAGGCGGCCGTTTATGACCGCTGTCGCACATTATTATTGCATTTTATTTAGTCAGTAGATCGACATTCCTAAATTTCAAAATTCATCGTACTTCTTTAGAAAAATGCCATATATTTCATTCAAAATTGTCATCTTTCCCCCCTCCTTTTTGAAAGTTTGCTAAATGTTGAGGATAATAAGGATGCAGATATCATTGCTGTTGCAGGGGTTGAGGTGCCAGTGATGGGAGATGATAATGAGAGAGAGATTACAATTGAGGAAGTGAGGAGAGCACTAGATGGAACGAGAGTGGGAAAAGCACCTGGTATGGATGGTGTGAGAACTGAGATGTTAAAGGAAGGGGGTGTGACTCTACTTGAAATAGTTGGTGAGATTGTTTAATATGTGTTTTAATTTTGTCAATGGTACCAGTAGATATGGCTTGTGCGTGTATTGTACCACTATATAAGGGTAACAGAGATGTGCATGAGTGTTGTAATTCGAGGGGTATTAGTTTGCTGAGTGTGTTCATGAATGTGAGGTAAATCAGTTGATGTTTGCGGATGATACTGTACTGGTTGCCTACTCGGAAAAGAAGCTTGGCTGATTAGTGACAGAATTTTGAAGGGTGTGTGAGATAAGGAAGTTGAGAGTTTATGTTAGTAAGAGTAAGGATATGAGATATAAGAGGAAGGAAGGTGGTGCAAGGTTTAATATTATGTTGAATGGAGAGTTACTCGAGGAAGTAGATCAGTTTAAGTACTTGGGGTCTGTTGTTGCAGCAAATGGTGGAGTGGAAGCAGATGTACGTCAGAGTGAATGAAGGAGACAAACTGTTGGGTGCAGTGAAGGGAGTGGTAAAGAATAGAGGATTAGGTATGAATGTAAAGAGAGTTCTGTATGATAAAGCGATTGTACCAAATGTGCTGTATGGATTGCAGTTGTGAGGAATGAAAGTGATGGAGAGACAGAAATTGAAGGTGTTTGAGATGAAGTGTCTGAGGAGTATGACTGGTGTATCTTGAGTAGATAGTTATAGGAACGAAGTAGTGAGGGTGCAAACGGGTGTAAGAAATGATTTAGCAGCTAGAGCGGATATGAATGTGTTGAGGTGGTTTGGGCATGTTGAGAGAATAGAAAAGGGCTCTATTCTGAAGAAAGGAGAAGTACAAGAGGAAGGTCAAGGTTTGGATGGATGGATGGAATGAAGAAAGCTCAAAGTGATAGGAGGATAGATGTTTGAGGCGTAAGAGAGCGTGCTAGAAATAGGAATGAATGACAAGCGATTGTGACACATTTCCGGTAGGCCCTACTGCTTCCTCTGGTCACCTT
>NC_090740.1:87165829-87168329 GCF_036898095.1 Palaemon carinicauda
TACGCACTCATTCAGGGTACAATAATGTGAGTTACAGATGAAAAAAACAAAATCCATGGAATAATAAAAAATTATGGAAAATTTTAGAGAACCACTTCCATCCAAGGATATCTTAAAAGAAATGTAATAGTGTAGTATCATAATGATGAAGTCTGATTGCCTATTCAGCATTAAAAGTAGTTTAAACAAATTGGATAATTTCCTCATGATTAATATTGCTCAACATTTCAAAATTATGTAATCTTGCTTATGGTTTGCTTGTTTGACAACACTACTTACCTGATGAGGTTTTTATATATGTTATTATATTGTTTAACTTTTTACTGTATTATACTTATTGACGTCCTTCAACTGGAACTTGCTTTGTACTGTACCCTGAAGAAGTGTCTATTAAAATGCACGAAATTCTTGGTAATGAATTTTTTTTTTCTTCCTGGTTTTTGCTTCATATAAAGTCACGTGATCCTTGAGACAGTAAAACCTCCTATAATATGCCTAAATTACCTTTTCTTTGGGATGGGCGTATCCCCTAACAGACTTCTTGAGTAACTCCTGAATTGTGCTTACCTCTGGTCGAAAACTTCTGTTCAAAAAGCAAAGCTCACTTTAATATCGACTTTCTTTGTACTTATTTCGTATTGACGGAAATGTTAGACCAACAGAGGAATTAGAAGAAGCAAGTAGCTCCTCATTCCTCATTCACTAAGAGGACCTTTTTTTCCCCATGATTTCAGTCAGGTTTCACCAATTCACCATTCAAACTGAAAACATGTTTGGCCATCATTGCCATCCCATCATTCTTCCGTTGACAATCATGAAGATCTATGGGGCCTTTCCATATAGTTTGATGTATGTGGAATGCCTCCCTGGATGGTCACGTGTACCCGAGTGACATTGGGAGGAAATAAGCAATAGTATAAAACCAAAGATTGTTGTTCAGAAGAAGAGCACGTCTTCTATCATATGGTCAGTTTCAATGTTTTTTGCTTATTTTATCTTCAGCGATGATGAACTTCATCTTCACCAGACCAGTAGGGGAAAGCACTAACGAGGTACTGAATAGAATTCGCAATATGGCATTTCTTGTAGATTCAGCACTTTAGCAAATATATTTCCTTCGTTACAGTAGCAAAATTGTTTACCTCAGGAAAATATTTGAATACGAAATACTGCGTGGCAAAGGGTTAATACAAAGGCATTTCCTTTACCTTTATTTGACAATGGCTCTGTCTTACATTATAGCTTTTATTCTAATTTACCTATGCATCTCAATAGATCCTGCGAGGGATATGTACTTAAAAATCTGAGATTTATATGCAGTTTTCATGAACATTCCTTTGAGTGAAATGGCCATTAATGAATTCATGTATTCTATATGTAAGACTCTGACTTTGACATTAAGAAGAAAAACTCAAAAGCATGTTAACTACTGCACACTAAAACCCTTGAATGTCAAAGTTTTAGTAAGAATATCTGCTTTTCGAGTCATCCTCACAAAGTTCATCGAAGAATAGTACGAAATATGAAGAATTTCTTTCCTCGAACATAAGTAATAACAAGGACACTGTTCCTGGATATGAATATTGCACATGCAGTATTCAACAATATGCAAATCCTGATCATTTCAAGTAGGTATTGATAGGCAATGCCACTTCATAATCGTTTTAAATGAGATTTTAGAAAAAAATTCAAATAATTCGAAAGTGGTCCTTTGCTACGTGCCATCGGAGCACATCTCAATACCTGTTTGACTGATATATACGTGGAGTTTGTATTGAATTATTCCCCAGCGCTGATAGTGAACACACTGCTAAATATAGTAGTGTGTTGCTTTTTATTTCTCCCGATAAGACACGTTTTTAATGCTCGTAAGTAAATTTTACAATAATTTAAAACTCTAAACAGTACTCCTAATGATTTTAAATGATTAAGTGCACATACACAGACACACACACATACGCACGCGGACATATAGACACGCATACACACACACACACACACACACACACACACACACATATATATATATATATATATATATATATATATATATATATATATATATATATATATATATAAATATATATATATATATATATATATATATATATATATATATATATATATATATATATATATATATATATATGTGTGTGTGTGTGTATACACATGCACACACACACACACACACACACACATATATATATATATATATATATATATATATATATATATATACATATATATATGTATATATATATATATATATATATATATATATATATTATATATATACCTATATATATATATATATATATATATATATATATATATATATATATATATATATATATATATATTATATATACCTATATATATAGATATATACATATATGTATATTTTATATATAAATATATGTATATATATATATATATACATATATATATATATATATATATATATGTATATATATATATATATATATATATATATATATAT
>NC_090740.1:87173329-87180829 GCF_036898095.1 Palaemon carinicauda
TATATATATATATATATATATATATATATATGCATATATATATATATATATGTATATATATATATATATATATATATATATATATATATATATATATATATATATGTATATATATATATATATATATATATATATATATATATATATATATATATATATATATATATATATATATATATAGGAGTCCATCAATTTTCTTATTATGTAGTCTGTTCCTAGGATCACACTCTTCTGCATGAGTCCTGGAGCTACTCCATCCTTTAAGTTTTTCTAGATTCTTTTTCAGGGATCTTGGAATTGTGCCTAGTGTTCCTACGATTATGGATACAATATTCCATATCCTACTTATTTCTATTTTCAGGTGTTGACACTTATCCATTTTTCCCCTCTCTTTCTCTTCAACTCTAGAGTCCCATGGAAATACGACATCAATGAGTGATACTTTCTTCTTGAATTTGTCAATCAACATTATGTCTGGTCTATTTACACGTATCACCCGATCTGTTCTGATACTATAGTCCCTGAGGATCCTTGTCTGATCATTTTCTATCACTCCCTCCGGTTGGTGCTCGTACCACGTATTACTGCAAGGTAGCTGATGTTTTTTTGCACAGGTTCCAGTGGAAGGCTTTTGGTGTTGAATAATGCCTCTTTTTGTCCTGGTTCTGTTCAAGTACCGGACATTCACTTGCTATGTGGTTTATGGTTTCATTTTTTGTATTGCAATTCCTACATATGGGAGAGATGTTGTTTCCTTATTTCGTTCTCTGGGCCTATCTGGTTCTTAGGGCCTGATCTTGTGCTGCTCTTATCATTCCTTCAGTTTACTTTTCATAGGTAGTAGGCTGGCCAGGGCACCAGCCACCCGTTGAGATACTACCACTAAAGAGTTATGTAGTCTTTTGACTGGCCAGACAGTACTATATTGGATCACTCTCTCCGGTTACGGTTCATTTTCCCTTTGCCTACACACTCACACATCGAATAGTCTGGGCTGTTCCTTACATATTCTCCTTTGTCCTCATACACCTGAAAACACTAAGGTAACCAAACAATTCTTCATATTGCACTGCAATTGTTCAGACGCCTCTTTCCTCTTTGTTAGGGTAGAAGAGACTCTTTAGCAATAGTAAGCAACTCTTCTAGGAGGACACTCCAAAATCAAACCATTGTCATGTAACCTTGGGTAGTGCAATGGCTCTCTGTACCATGGTCTTCCACCGTCTTGGATTAGAGTTCTCTTGCTTGAGGGTACACTCACGCACACTTTTTTATCTTATATCTTATTTCTCTTCCTCCTGTTTTGTTAAAGTTTTTAAAATTTATAAAGTGATATCTGTTTAAATATTGTTGCTCTTCTTAAAATATTTTATTTTCCTCGTTTCCTTTCCTCCCTGAGCTACTTTCCCTGTTGGGTCCCCTGGGCTTATAGTATCCTGCTTTTCCAACTGGGTTTGTAGCTTAGCACGTAATAATATTGGTAATAATAATAATAATTGAGCTCCTGCCTCAGTAGGCATTGCCACATGCCATTGCTGACTAGTTCTTTAGTCTGTCTCATGTAATGTCCGTGCATTGGTTTGTGGTGCCAGTCTTCTATTCTGTTTGGCATTCCCTGGTCTCTGTATATTTCTGGGTCTTCGTCCACTTTTATTAGTCCTTTTTCCCTTCGTTTTATGTATAGTCTGTCTGTATTTGCTCTTAGGTGTAGTGTTTTGTGTATTGTCATCTGTTTCCTAGTTTTCTGGTCTATGATGCAGAGTTCTGCAGTAGTCCATTTGACTATCCCTGCACTGTATCTGATTACTGGCAGTGTTTATGGCTTTTATCATATTTCCCGCATAGTGTTTTGACATGAGTATCGCCTTGAGTGTCTGAGTATATTCTTTTCTGATTGTGTCCATATCTTTACGTTTTATATCCCCTCCTTCCATTATTCCCAGCTGTTTGTATCCGGTCTCATCTGTGTGTTTGATGGTGCTCCTATCTCTTCAGTCTCTGTTACTTTGCCCCTTTGTATGTTTATTAAGACACATTTTTTTATTCTAAACTTAAACTTGATGTCCCCAGATACAATCCTTACAGTCTGGATCAAGGTATCTATTCCTTTGATGTTCTCACCATACACTCGTGCACACTATTCTATTTGGTTTCTCTTTCTCCTGTTTTGTTAAAGTTTTTATAGTTTATAGAAGAAATATTTATTTAGATGATATTACTGTTCTTAAAATATTTAATTTTTCCTTGTATCCTTTCCTCACTGGGCTATTTTCCCTGTTGGGGACCCTCAGCTTATGCCATTCCTGCTTTTCCAGGTAGGGTTGTAGCTTAGCAAGTAATAATAATAATAATAATAATATTAATAATAATAATAATAATAATAATAATACAGCTTGATGTCGATTATTATTATGATTATTATTATTACTATTATTATTATTATTATTATTATTATTAATATTATTATTATTATTAGTAGTAGTAGTAGTAGTAGTAGTAGTAGTAGTAGTAGTAGTAGAAGTAGTAGTAATAGCAGGAGTAATATTATTATTAGTAGTATTATTATCATTATTATGTGAGTAGTTGTCAGAGGCCAAATAACGTGTAGGTAGGCCGTCTCTTTCAGTATTGGCTTCGCTATCACTAATCTTTTCTTCTTACTTAATGCAGGTACAGGTGTGCAAATTTTGTCAAACACAGGTGCTTGCCGTTCACTTCTACCAAGGACACTCTCCATGACAAGACAAAGCCTGCTGACGTCCACCTGGTAGCTGCCAACTGATGTGCAATACTCACCTACGGTTATGGAAGCCTCACAGTATCGCTGGGAAGCACCAAATTTATTTGGAACTTTCTCGTTGCTGACGTCACATTTCCAATCCTCGGTGTTGATTTCCTCTCACATTTCCATCTCCTAGTAGATATAGGTTACCGACGGTTAATCAACACAGATTTGTACTCCTCAACACCTCTCCAACCCATCCCTTCCAACCTCGCTCTCCACATCAGTGAATCCACTGATGCCTACATCTTGTTACGTCGTGCCCGGAAGTTTTCCGTCCAGAACTTCGTCAAACCCCCACGGTTCCCGCCAACCACATTGTTTATCATCATATCAATATGAAATGGGCATTTGGTGAAAGGCCTCAAGCCAATGACTGTTGCCCTTACACATTGCTCTGAAGAACGATGGTATTCTGCTTCCGTATTGAAGGTATTTAAGGGGACCTACCCTTCTGTGTACATTGCGCAGACAACATACTTTTATAGTATTCCTCCAAAAAGGAACACCTCCGTCATCTGCGCATTATGCTTGACCGGCTTCAACAGAGAGGCCTTTTATTCCCGTAAGACAAATGCAACTTCAGCGCCAATGAAGTATCATTCTTAAGCAGGCCATTTGTGCAGAGGACTAGCATGCTAATTTAATCGCGATTGGCATGGTCGAACAAATCCTTAACGTGTATGTGGGGTTAAAAACGACAAAACCGGCGTGACTGGCCTGTCCTCTCGTACTGTCAGCAGGTTTGACCGGATAGGACAATCGGGATGGCAGTATGACCCGCCAGTCTACGCGTGTGGCATGGACTAGCATGCTGATGAAGTTGACTCACCTATTTTGTCACGTACAGAATTCTATACTTCGTCCCTTAATCCGAACACTTTTATATCATGAAGATAACCTGATTGCATTTCACATGTTTGTAATATTATGCATTTCATTATTTGTTATTATAGGTTTTCACCTCATATTTTCATTAACCAAGTTATGATTTCCTTAAATTTCCTCTCCTTTTTCATAGTATGTTTCATCTATAAAACCACACAATATTCTACCTCATTCGTGCAATAGTATCTTGTATTCTGATAATAAACATATACTGAAATCAAAGGAAAAAAATTAATATTCAGATTAAGTTATATAAATTATGTTCATTGAAAAAATGAAAGTGCAAAATACGGATAGATGATAAATTAAATAGTGACTAATAATTCTATCAACTTGCGCATATCTCTCACATTTTCTCTCTGCTTATATGAACAATCATTTTCAAATTTCTATAAATTAACGCAAAAACAAGTACGCCTAATTAAAAGTGCAGTAGTGCTTCAGCATAAGATAATCTCCAGAAAGATCCAAAAATCCATTTAGTATATTCCTCCCCGGAGACACTTGGACTCTGATTAATGAGGATAAAAGGAAAAGATAATCTTCTAAAGACTTCAAGAGAAATAAGTACATTCACCACTGAGTAGAAGCCAACAGGGAATACCTATCACGTTCCATCATATGATTATCTCAAGCCAGATTTCATAGATTTATAACTTATAAAAAAAAAAAAAATAGAAGAGTTCAACAATCAGTCATTTTCAAAATTAGATGTAAGGTACCAATTGTACTTGATACTAGGCAATGTATTAAATTTAGTTAACAAATACAAAAAATGTAACCATGTGGGCATATCCTGAGTGCCCATTCGTCTTGAACTAAGCAAGCTAGTCCGTAGTGTGTGTGGGCATTTCTCGTAGGACAGGAGCGCCACTACAGTACTTAAGCGCAAACTGTACAGTCAGTCCTCTTCGTGTATGGTGGCTTTAGGGTAGCCGCATCACTCCTGAAAGAGTCCACCTCTTCTCTCAGAAGGTAGCACCTGTTGAGATCTTACACACACCCTCGACCATCAAAGCACTGCAAGAATTCCCTGGCAAGATCAACTATTATCACCGTTTACTGCCAGTCATCGCCGCCACTCTTGCCTCTCTCTATGCCTCCCTCGAGGGCAAGCTAGAAGGCCTGAAGTGGTGTCCCCTTCAAAAAGCAGCTATCTGTAACACAAAGAAGGGCCTATAAACCGCTGCTGCTGTCATTTTCCCATGCCACATGCACCTCTCCTCTCCACCAATACCAGCAATGTCACTATTGGGGTAGTACTCAAACAGGTGGTTAAAGGCTCACCCCGCCCATTGGCCTTCATCCATAGAAAAATGTCCAAGGTAGAATCTGGCTACTCTCCCTTCGACCGCAAATTGCTAGCAGTGCACTTGGCTCTTCGTCACATTCACCACTTCTTGGAGGGTAAGCCGTTTGTCAGTAACACATGCCTGTGGCGCATGCCAACTTTCGATATTCTGAAGCCTGGTCTGTCCGTCAATTCCAAAATCTCTCCGCCCTAGCTTAATAAATTGTACCTTTAATCACATTCCTTGGCAATTGAATCCTGTTACTGATGCCTTGTCAAGAAGTGCATTGGGCGCCATTCACCTTGGAATGATTTACAAGGCCTTGGCAGGAGAACAACAAAAAAATCCAGAGTATCAAGCATGTAGGATATCCTGCATATTCCTCCATTGGGAGGAGGTCCCTCGCAACAACTCCAATTCCATTCTCCTCTGTGACGTCACTACTAGTAGACCTTGGATACCTGCTCCAATGTGCCGACAAGAGTTTGATTTCATTCATGGCTTGCACATCCCTCATGCTATTTTACTGCACGGCTACTGAAGAAGTAGTTCATTTGGCATGACATTATTAAGAATGCTAAGCATTAGGTCCGCACCTGTACTTCATGCTAAACTTCAAAAGCATATCGATATATGGATTCAGGAGTAGGCCCCTTTCCTCAACCTTAGAGGTGCTTTTCACATATTCACGTCCATGTTGTTTGTCCTTTGCGCACATCAGAATGACATCATTACCTGTTTACAGTAATCGTCCGCTCCACTCATTGACCTGAATCCATAGGAATGGATTCAGAGATTTGGTATCCCTGAGCACATTACTTCTGACAGAGGTAAAACTTTCACCTCTCAATTATGATTATCATTAGACAAATGCCTAAAACTCTGTTGCCAACATAATGGTTGAACGTTTTCACCTCACCATCAAGGCACCTTGATGTCAGACTGAAAGAACTCCAACTGGTTTACCTAGCTTCCCTGTGTCTTTTTGGCACTATGGACCAATCTGAAATACGTCCAAGATGTCTCGGCAGTTGCAATGGAATATGACGAACCGTTCGTTGTCTCTGACGAAGTTTTTCTGCCATCAACCTCCTCTGACAATCTCCAACGCCTATATCATCCATTGAGGAAATTCACTCCATACCACCAGACTTACAAACCTCCACCCAAGCAACACATAACACCAGATCTGCATTCGCCAACTCGCATTTTCCTACGCAATGACACTAGCAAGCCACCACTAATGCCCCCTCACACAGACCCTTTCCTCGAGATCCATCGTACGTCGAAGTCTCTCTGCATCATTTTTTTTTATAAAGAGTACTGGGTCTTCATTGACCGCCTAAAACGTGCATATCTCATGTCAGAAGACCCGCCTATAGTACGCTTCTCTAGAGGAAGGCACCCTATTTCATATGTATGTCATTTTTATGGGGAGAGCCATGTACTGCATGTGTTCCATACACGCTCGTACACAGTAATGGTTTTGAGTTTTTTTCTTATCACCTGATCCTCTATAACTGTTTGCAGAATCGGTTTAAATCTGTTTTTTTTTTCTTCAATTTGTTTAAATTTGTGTAATCTTTTTCGTCTGAAACTATTGTAAAAAAGGGCTCGCTGACTATTGAAATAATTATAGTTACATTCATCTCACTTGTCAGTTATCACCTGACTGATGTCTCATGCAAAGACCCTTTGAGAGCAAACAAAGAAATAAAGAATAATTTTGGGGTAATCAAGGAAGAAAATTTAAAATACATATATGGATATATTGTAATGAAATTCTGGGTTAACTATCCTGTTAGGAAAGAAGAAGAAATACCAAGGAAGGACTCGTCAATAAAACATATTCATAGTGGTTAGTTGCATGCTCCTACTGGTCAATTTTTTTTCTACTTTTACGGGAGATTTAGAATGCTGTAAACGGTGAAGATCTCATGAAGAGTAAAAAATTGTTTAACCAAAACAAACTTTATTCAGAATTAAAACATTCTGATATTGAAGTTCTTGACGAGGGTATTGTTATTTTTTTCTTTTTTTTTTAAATATTAGTATATTTCCGAATGTGATATTCTAATAATTTGATAAAATATACTAAACGTCAAGGGCAACCATACAATGAAGTTCCAAGATGATAGAGCATTTTGCTTTCTAAAGCTTAAAAAATAATTAGTTCCAAATGTTTATTAGCTCTTTATGCTCGCCTTTATATATATATATATATATATATATATATATATATATATATATATATATATATATATATATATATATATATATATATATATATATCTTCTTCTTCTTCCCAGCTTTATCCCTATTCGGGGTCGCCGTTTCTAATGAGTCTCTTCCATCTCCCTCTGTCCTGTGTCATTTCCTCCCATACTCCCTTCTCCCTCATATCATCTCTAATACAATCTCTCCACCTGGTCTTAGGTCTTCCTCTCCTTCGTGTTCCATCCACCTCCACGTCCATCACTTCTCTTGCCATGTGTTGCCCTTCTCTTCTCATCAGGTGGCCATACCATCTTAACCTTG
>NC_090740.1:87185829-87195829 GCF_036898095.1 Palaemon carinicauda
CTATACAGTATATACTTCCGCTTACGCCTACCAAACCCGTGACTCGGGTGGGAGTGGCAGGACATACTTTTACCCTGGTGTGATCACATTTAATTGAATATTTAGCAGTATTTTTTACGGGTCTCATATACTAGTTGAGTATTATTACATCGTTCACTGTTTGATATACCGCTTGTCATTTTATCCATGAAATCATTATGCCTACTAAGATTATCGAACATTTCTAAACCTCCAACTTAGTAAAGTTTTACTTAATTCATTTAGAAATATGAAAGTTTTTCTGTATAAATCTCATCACTATTATTAGGTATATATTTTGAATTTTCCCTTACCATTGCCATAGTATTGGTTTTTTCCATGAAGCATAGCTTAGATATAGACTTTCAGATTCTTATGCTACCAGATGTTATATCCTTCTTTCTAGTTATTAAACTTGCATGAATTTCCCTCCCCTAATTTCTACAAGATGAAATCAATTATCCCTAGGCTGCCTTTACGATGAGAGAGGGTCCTCATACAATGATTCATTATCAAAAAACAAAAGGAATTTTTTTTTTTTTTGCCTTTTATTATAAAAATAGGATTACATTTTAGCAATTTACAATATATAAATAATCATTCTTTACAAAAACATATATGAACTTAATATTGCTTTACAAAGTTATAAATCAATTCAATACAAATTAAATCTATTAATAAATATATAATATGCAATAAATATTTTTGTACATATGTTCTTAACTTATAATTATGTTACATGTTTAAGTAATTTTCATAAATGCAATCTCTTGTAAATATTCTATTTAATTCTTTTTTTAAAGTATTTATTGAAATTTTTGTTTTTAACATTCTATTTCTTATGAATATAAGTAAATTTGGGTCATCCGTTAACAGTCCTATAGATCGTCAATACTACACTTTTGCTAAAAAATCCGATATCAAAACCATTGCAGTAGTTTCCTCCTTATTAGACACAGTTTCAAAGTCTAATTTGAAAATTTTAAGCAAACTGTTTGGCTTGATCTTACAACAATTTCTCAAAAGTGTCTTAAACCAGTATATTATTTGCTTCAGTGATGGACAGAAATAAATAAAATGCATGTTATTTTCTACAGCACCACAAAATAGACATTTATTCTCATTTCTTAAAATCATGATGTACAACCTGTCATTGGTATTCAGTATTTCATGAGTGTACCTATAAAGTATTTCCCTGCTTATCTTATCAATATACTTGTTGTTTACATGTTTCCAAATCAAAGTCCAATTGAAAAGGGGATTGAGTAGTTCTATCTTGGGTTTGTAATCTTTACAATTCATAACCAACAAATGATCTTCTTTATTTTACAAATTTGGATAATTTTTTAAGCGATAGACTTTTTTATGAATATCAGTCATCATGCTATAATATACAGGGGGAAAATAGTGCAATCTTTATATTCAATTTTCACTTCAATCAGAAAGGTTACCGGAATTTTACAGAAAAAAATAAAGAATTTCATAACCAAACGTCTATTTAAACAGTTTTTCATAAATGTATGGAACATATGGCTTTTGATTTGCCCAACATATTAAATATTCCCACTCCCCCTTCTAGTTTATCTAAAAACATAGTTTTTCTTGCATTTGGTTTATAATTGCTGTTCCACATGTATTTATACAAACATCTCCGAGTTCTTTGTGCACATGTATTTGGTATTGGATAAACATGTGATATATACCATATTTTTGCTAAAATCTTACAATTTATTACAATAGACTTTTAAGATATTGTCAGTCTCCTATTCTGAAAAATACCAACCATCTTGGTAATCCTATCTTCCAAAGAAGACCAGTTCAACTCAACACTTTTTTTCTAATTATTAGTATGGTGAACTCCTAACACTTTACATGAATCCTGAAGAAGCTGGTAGCCATTAATTGGCCATACCGTTCGGTTTTTCCAACATCCTATACCTAAAATAGAAGTCTTGCCCTCATTCAAAATGGCAACAGACGCTTTTTCATATTCGTTGATTACATTTATACATTCTAAAAGACCTTCGTGACGAGTAACAATAATAACAGAATCATCAGCATAACCTAAATCAGACATATTCAGTTGATTTGGTAATTTTAAGGAAGACTCTGAAAGCTATTTATCATTCTGTAGAAAGGTTCTTGATACACAATAAATAACATCAAGGATAATGGACATCCCTTCCTCACAGATTTTCTAACTAAAAATTGATCAGAGAGGTCGCCGTTTATGCTTATAACACTTTCAGCATTTTCATAAGACATTTGCATCAACTGGATAAAACTACTGTCGAAACCAAACTGCTCTAATATTACAAATAAGAGTTCGTGATCTACACGATGAAAAGCTTTTAACCAGTCTAAGTTTATCAATGCTACCTCCTTGTTATTTTCATTTGTGTAAACCATAATATCCCTCATTAAGATACTTAAATTAATTATTGACTTATTTTCAAGACAGCTGAACTCTTCAGAGGACATTATTAAATTTAATACGTTTTTTAATCTGTTAGTTATCATTTTAGCTATGACTTTAAAACCTACACTTAGCATTGTTATCGGTGTACAGTTAATAATGTGATCTAAGTTTCCTCCTTTTGGTGTGAGAGTAATGATTGCTTTATTTAGTATTACAGCGGTCTTATTTTTAAACACAAATTTCATTAGGCTCACAATGTCTTGCTTGATAGCTTTTCAAAATGTCTTATAAAATTCTACGGAGAGACCGTATATTCCTGGACTTTTCCCATTTTTCATTCCACGAAAGGCTGCAAATACTTCAGACTCTGTCACATCTGCTGTTAATATATTTTAATTTTTGTCTGTAACACTATTGATTAAATTGAGAAACATCTGTTGACTATATTTATTACATTTTTCTTTTTTGAAGAGGTTTTCTAAATAGTCTCTTACGTACATAATAATTGCATTGGGATTAACAATTTTGCTACCATCTTCTCTCCTAACCTTATTCCGAAAAGTTTTAGTATTTGTTTCCTTCCCTAGTAGATAGGCTGACACATGTTCTCCTTTTAATTAATCATCAGCTTTGGCTCTCATTTTTATCCCTTCACATATTTAATCTTGAATACTATTTATTCTCAATTTTAATGAAATCACTAAAAGCATTTTCTCAGCATTGCAGGGCGATTTCCCAAAATCCTATTTTAACTGATAATTCAGTAAGTTAAGTAGTCCGTATCTCTCCCTATTAATTTGCTTTGAACAACTTACAAAAAAAAAAAAAAAAAAAAAAAAAAAAAAAAAAAAAAAAAAAAAAAAAAAAGGATTTTAGTTGCTCTTTTGCAAAGTCCCACCCGCCTGTAATATTTTCAAATTTGCCTTTATTATTTCTAATCTCAGCCTAAGCCATCACGAAATTTTCTTTTAAAAAAAAATCGTTATTCAAATTATTACAATTGAGTTTTCAATACCCTTTACCTAATGACATAACATTTTCCAATTTTATTGTTAGTTTGATTATGAAATAGTCAGACCATATTACAAGTATATTTCGAATATCACTTACCTGATTTTGCAAATCTCTTACATAAAATCTATCTGATCTTGAGCCATAGTTTTCCCTAATATATGTATACTCTACATGGTGGTTTAGGAGAAACCAAGTGTCTTTCAATTTCAAATTGTTTTTTAAGGCACACAGGAGATTTAGATAAAACGTAACTATCTGAATTTGGACAATCCCTCATAATAGTAATGGAGTTCCAATCTCCATCTGTATTTCGCAAGAAATACATAATATCTTTACAATAGAGCTGTTGTCTTTTTTTTTTTTTTTTTTTTTTTTGCTAATTCCAGCAGGTGCATAGACATTCAGTAACTGAATGTGAACATTTGAACAAACACAATCAACACTCAATAAATGGCAATTTATATCATTTTCTACATTCAGGAAATTCACATTTGATGATTTTCGTATAAAGATAGCAAGTCCCCCTTTATGATATTGTGTATAATTTATCAGTATCTTACAAATTTTTTTTCTATGTACTCTAGTTTCCTTTCAGTTTTTATATTTTGTTCTTGAATAAAAATTATATCGAGTTTGTATAAATACAATAAACTTATTAATTTGATTTACTTATTTATACAATTAAGTCCATTGGTATTAACTGTCACTATATTTAATGTTGATGAAATGAACTTGAAAGAAATTAAAGAAAAATTCTTTTATACACTAACATTAACATTGTTTATGCTTCTTTGGACATTTTTCTGTTTCGTTATCCGATGTTGAATTCCTATGATCCACATCCATGATCTGGGTTTGGTCCTTTTTTAAAGTTATATTCAGCTTCTTGGCTCCATCTTGTTGCGTATACCAGTTTCCTGTTCCTTTGTTGGTGATACCACGATGCTCCTCCTGGGGAATCGATTCTCTGGGACTCACGCTCGTGACTTCATGGTGGCTAAGTTTGTTTCCACTAACCATATCTTCATTTTCTGTAAAATAGCCACTTTCCATCATTACCTGCTGAACCTCTACCTGGAATGTTGCAGTTTTCATTTCACTGGTTCCTATTTCCTGTGATAATCCATGTTCCTGGGGTTCGTCAATTATTTCCTGGTCAATTTCAGCCAAGCAGTTCCACCATCTTCATTTTCTGATCCTCTCTCGAGAGGTTCTTTCCATAAATAATCAAAACTTATATTTGTTTCGACATTCTCTTCTTTCAGAACTGCCTCAGACTGAATAATAGTTTGTCTATCCAAAGTGTCGTCCTTGCCAGATACCGTTGTCGTAGTCTCACTGTTCTTGTTTGTTTTTGTTTTCATTGACTTCCTCTTCTGGTCTTGAGCCATGTTGGGGAAATCTTTCTCGCTAAACCTAGGTCTCTTACTTTTTAATGGACAATATTTCACCTCATGTCCAACCTCTTTGCACCTAAAACATATTCGTTGTTGTCCATTATACAACACAGTTACTGTGTACCCCTTTACTGTGATAGATGAGGGAACGTTTTCTTTTAATCTAATTTTCGCTGTCCGTACTCCTGACAAGTAACCTTTTAATGGCCCTTCAACATACCTGTTGCCTCGTATTCCTTCTACTTTTCCATAATTTAATAATACTGAATTAAACACTTCGTCTTCAAGTTCAAATGTAGCATTCCGTATAGACACATATGTAACAGAGGAACTTAAATTTAAAATTTTTACCTGTCCACATTTCACAGAGCTAATTTCTTTGTCTTTGAACTGTTTCACAATGTCAGGAAACATTTCCGGTGTCACTTTAACGATAACTCTATTCCTATTCATCATTTGCCCGCCTATTATAGTACTAGGATTCAATTTCATGCACGAAAATAACATATCACTCACAATTTCCATAAATGGGTAAGCAGAAAAGTGCAACCCAAAAGAGTCCTTTCTCTTAAGTATCGTTTAACGATTCATCATTTTGTCGAAATTAGTAGAAAAATTTCTCAAAAGATGGCACCATCGTCACTCGAAAACGCGTAGATGTCAACCCACCCCCTCTAAGAATGGCTAGGGAGTACCTTAAACACTAGCACTCCTGTGTGAAACCTTGCACTATATTTTGGGTATGGGAGATAATTCTCTCACTGTCTATATATACCACAAAGCACTGCATGCTCATAAACCTCTCACCTGATTTCCATTCAGTTAACAACTCAGGTTTCAAAGAAAATCGACGAATACTTGAAGTGTAGCTCCGACAATACTTTGTTTACTTCGCTCTTCTTCTTCCCAAATCTCTGGTATTTCATGCTTCTCAGGGAATGGGATCATGCATAACCTGAATAATGATAGAACTCGCTATTTGATTACAGAAATCTGTTTCATAACAATAATGCATTTTTTATCATTTTCTGATATATATATATATATATATATATATATATATATATATATATATATATATATATATATATATATATATATATATATTATGACGAATTGCCACTCTCCCTCTTTGTACATAAATATATTGTATAATTTTATTTTCAACTATGTACCTTTTCTCCATTTGTGTATTATCTCTTTTGCTTCAGCGCCATCTCTTGACCGCGCAATCTATTTCCTCTCTATGCTCCTTGCTTTGGTATTTTCACACCTTTCTTTGGATCTTGATTTTTGGGATGAAGTAGGAGTATACTTCCCACTACAAACAGTGACAGTTGTGATATTTATATCTTATTTTGCTATTTAGTACCGTAAGCTGTAACTAAAGTGTTAATATTTAATTAATGTCGGTGTTTTGATCACTTGTTTTTGTTATTGTGGATTAATTGGTATTATAATATATATAAATACGTGAGCAGTGTTTCCTTTGTCACCATTTAAGTAATATTGGTTCGTGGGTTAAGTAATAAGATAATATAAGGTATGTTGAATTTTCCTAAGACCTGAGATATTCCATCACAGAGGTGACGAAATGGGGGCCTTGTCCGGGATCGTGAATCGTAAAAAAGTGAATTGAATGGTTTAGTGGTTTACAAACGCGCACAGAACCAGTGAAATACGAACCGTTAGATTTTGTAACACTGCTCTTAATCCTCAATCGTTCATTGTTAACTTTCTGTTATAGTGGAAGTATACTCCTCACTCGCTCGCTCAGGCATCGGTAATATGGAGGAATAGCTGTCAACAATCGTTAGTCCGCTGGGTTCTACAGCCTTCTTTGTTTCTTTTTGCCCGCCCTGTATTACGAGCCGCAAATAAGGGTTACTCTCGCTACAAATAGTCCGAAATATGCTAGTTTTGTGTTACCTCGGGCGTCATTCGTTAGCCTACTTGTCCCTTCGGATTTTTCGAAATCCCTTTGGTTAATTCTGGGTATCGTGCTTTCATTATCTGTCCAACCTCATTTTATTCTTGGACATCAACGTAAAAGCCATCCTCGCCCATCAAATCCTTTATGGGTATCGCGCTTTTGTTATCGGTCTAATCACTTAATGATCATTAGATAAACTTAAGCCATCCTGGCCCATCACTTCATTTTGAACGCTCGTTAAGAGAATCCAGACATTAATGTATCAAAAATATATATGGCATATTTGAATATGAAAAACACATAAAAATGTGCAAAATTTATCATTAATTGAATGCCAAGTAACAAACTACCAATTAGCTACGATGGTGAAGATGGGTTGATTTCAATTCTAAGTACAAAATACCTGAATTCGACAGGTATAAGTACAGAAGAATTGTCATTGACTTTTATCTTTTTTCGTGGCCAAGTGGCTTAGTCACTGTCTATACAAGCTTGCCAACCAGGGTTCGATTCCCGGCCGGAGCCAAGCTCTTGTCTTTGTGTGATTTCGCCTGGGGCTCTGATCCCGAGGTCGTTAAGAGAATCCAGACATTAATGTATCAAAAATATATATGGCTTATTTGAATATGAAAAACACGTAAAAATGTGCAAAATTTATCATTAATTGAATGCCAAGTAACAAACTACCAATTAGCTACGATGGTGAAGATGGGTTGATTTCAATTCTAAGTACAAAATACCTGAATTCGACAGGTATAAGTACAGAAGAATTGTCATTGACTTTTATCTTTCTTCGTGGCCAAGTGGCTTAATCACTGTCTATACAAGCTTGCCGACCAGGGTTCGATTCCCGGCCGGACCCAAGCTCTTGTCTTTGTGTGATTTCGCCTGGGGCTCTGATCCCGAGGTCGTTAAGAGAATCCAGACATTAGTGTATCAAAAATATATATGGCTTATTTGAATATATTTCTCTATATATATTTATATATATATATATATATATATATATATATATATATATATATATATATATATATATATATATATATATATATATATAAACTGAGAAAACTCTGAATAAATTTTGAAAAAGGTTGATTGCCATCAAATTAGGTATTTTAAGATTTCTCATGGATACTGTAGAATTTTAATGCATCCATAGCCTTTCCTCTCAAATTTAGAAAATTGATGATAAGCTTATATTGGGATTTCTAATTACGTTCATTTTTATGTTTTTATATAGCCTAAATTTTCCCAGTAATGAACAATGGGCTAGTGGTTTTTTTTTTTTTTTCACAACTGTTTCATACAAGCTTATACACTCTAATTCTATTACTTTTTTTTTTACTCTTTTTCTCTCTCTCTCTCTCACTGGTAATAAGAACAACCTGTTTAATAATGATATCTCATGCTTCCGATTGTTTTAATTTTAGTGACGCTCTTCCTGTATAATGCCTGTATATTAGCTCGTTCTGTGTTGAACAATCTTTACTCTAATTCACCTCACCTATCTGTTATGACCTAACAGCCACTTCCCTCAATTGGTGATCCACAGTATGACCAGCTCCTTATCTCCATTTTTATTCTTTTTTTTTGTCACTGCTGCGACCTTCACTTTTTACAATACTGCCCACCAACCCTGACTCTGCGTAGCACTGCATTATTGAAACTACCACCCTTCGCCAACAAAGAAGCTTTTCCTATATTCCAGCACACCAATGTTCATTTCAAATCAAGGGCGTGACTCATTCAATGAGCAAAGCGGACTATGTTCTCGTGTAGATCCCCTAAGACACTTTCAAAGGCCTCTCTGATTGGGTTTATGATAAAGAGGACGTCCCAATAGCATATGATGCCCTCAAAACATACTTTCAGGAGAAGTACTTACCATCACCACCACCCACTTTAGCCAAGCACTTTCAGCTTTCTCAACAACTGATGGTTGAAGAAGAGGTTTCACTCAGCCACAGAGAATTATCTAGTATCCCATCCTTACAACGTGTCCCAGAGGGTTTTCATCAGGAAGAGAACCTAATTCATGTCCATTGAGTATGACCCTTACCTGAACATATACATGAAGCTATCCGTCACATAGATACCTCACCCATGTAGTACTTGATATCCATAGTTGACGCCTCTATGGACAACCTCTCGACCACATTTAACGCCATCAATCTCTCCAATCATGATGGAAAGGGAAAACTACTCAACAGTGACCAAAACTGATATGAATGCAGTACGACACAAATGCCGGTTTTGTGATATGATGGATTGGAAACATAGCCGCCCCATCACCCACATATGCCACCCCTAACTCAAGCACCAACCAGCTGATGCTGCTCTGGATTCATGGCTGCTACAAAGAAATGTACGAACTGTTATCAGTGGCCCAAAAAAACATGCTAGTAGGACATGGTTTAAGGGGTGACCTCCCCGTCACTTATCTTCTCATTTCACATGATGCAGGTGAGGCTATCCTGTTTTTAGTAGATACTGGTGCTTGCCGTTCCTTTCTACCACAGTGACTTTCCAGTACACGATTTAGTCATTCAAAGTCTAAGTCCACCAGCAGCTGCAAACAGAAATGAGATCCCCACACACACGCACGAGACTCTCACACTGTCGTTTGGAGGCACCTAATACCATTAGATATTCCTAAGTTGGGATTTACTTGCATTTTTCCCCCTCCTGATTGATATGGTATATTGATAATTAGCCAACACAGATTCCTACTACTCAACACCTCGACCCAGCATCTCTGACCTCGAATTCCATATCAACGCACCGACGGAGGCCTACAGTCACCTCTTCCCGTCGTTCCCGGATGTCTTTCATCCAGAGCTTCACCAAAAGCCCATAGTTCTTGCCTAGTATGGTATTTGTCTCCATATTACGACAACGGGGCACATCACGTTTCCCAGATTCAGCAGGCTGGCCATGGATCATCTGGCAGCTGCTAAAAAAAAGAATTGCCAAGAAAGAAGATATGGGCCTTTGCCAAAAGTTCCCAAGCTCATGGCTGTCATCCTTATACCTTGTCCTGAAGAAAGATGGTTCCCTGTACTCTTGTGGGGATTGCAGGTGCCTGATCATGCAAATAGATCCAGATAACTAGCCCCTCCCCAACATCTCAGATGTTACCTCATATTGGCACAAAGCAAATATGTTCTACACACTAGTCCTCATGAAGGGGAAATATCAGGTGACCATCGACCAAGA
>NC_090740.1:87200829-87208329 GCF_036898095.1 Palaemon carinicauda
CTTGATGCGTGTGTAAGCATATGAAAAGGAGCCATAACCAGAGAAGCCTTATGTGTCGAAATATCTGGCCAGTTGATGGAACTAAAGGGTCCCGACTGGTAGTATCTCAATGGGTAGCTGGTTAGCTACCGTCTTGACCAACCTAATATATGACACATACAATGTGCATATATATATATATACATATATATATATATATATATATATATATATATATATATATATATATATATATATATATATATATATATATATATATATATATATATATATATATATATATATATATATATATATATGTATATATATATATATATATGTTTATTTATTTATCTTTTATATATGTATATATATATATATATATATATATATATATATATATATATAATATATATATATATATATATATATATATATATATATATATAACGGATTTTGAGCGAAGCGAAAAATCTATTTTTGGGTGAGATGGCCATGTCGTCCTGATGGAAGTTCCTATAGGGTAGCTTCCTAGGGTATATTACAACTACGGCGATATTCCCAGAGATTTTACCTTAAGGTACCAGAATTCTAACTCCTGGAGCGAGTATCCCTCGTGAAAGGGATATCGCGACATATCAGAGGACGTATTCTAGACACGTCACATGGCAATCTACATCCTCGACAGAGATTTCGTCTCGTAGGAGGTGATTGACGAGATACGAATTCGGGAAAGAAAAAGGGGGAGCCGCTCCCAAGGCTTCCCTATCCCCCGATTCGTATGCGTGCCTGGCGCCAATCCTGGCGCCATCTGTATTCCTTGTAGCGTACACGAGGTGCTACAGATACTGTATGTAGGGAGGGGTCCTACAGCCCTTTCTTAGAAAGGCAAGGGCGGGTCCATCAAGACGACATGGCCATCTCACCCAAAAATAGATTTTTCGCTTCGCTCAAAATCCGTTTTTTGGGCTCAAGCCATGTCGTCCTGATGGAAGTGTACCAGAGCATTACTGTATCTGTGGATTCTCAGAACGTGCCGTACTCCCCGGAGGTAATTTTTTCCCGGTCGACTAGACCTAAAGACCTAAGAAGTTACCGTTATACATCTTTTCAACTAACTATAAACTATGTTAGAGCTTCCTGCCCCCTACAGGGAAGAGTCCTACTAGACTCTGGAAAGTCTCGAAGAGTACATATATCTATGTATGAATACCAGGCAAGCTAATATAGTGGTCTCGCCCTATATTAAGTAAAGCATAGTTTGTATAGAACCACTGCGTCAATATATATTGACCAGTAATCCGCACAATACTTGTATTGGACAAAGGTTTATATCCGCATAGGAAGAAACTAATAAAACCGCCCTCGTCCCTTTATGGGACGGAGTCCTCCCATTAGGGGACTACATAAACCAATGCAACATAGCTTGCATAACAGAACAATTCTATCAGAATTATCCCAGATAAGATACATAGAATTAAAATGCTCAATTATACCAATAAATTGACACAGGTGAAAGAGAAGCAAGGTTCTCAAGAACAAGTTTATTGACAGATAATAAACAGACAGGTTAACAACAAATATATATATATATATATATATATATATATATATATATATATATATATATATATATATATATATATATATATATATATATATATATATAAAAGAGGATAACCCAAAACTTTAAGCATAAGTATGATAGTAAACAGAACATGTTTATCTGAAAGAAAAACCATTAAACACCACTTTAATAAGATACCGAGGTATCAAGTCATAAAAGTCTGTATTACAAATCAATCACATTAGCGTTAGAAACGCTCGGCACACATGTCTGAACTTATGCTAGGTTCACCTTTGAAAGACGGAACAGTCTATATGGGCACTTGGTGCCCTCATTTAGTTTGTAGTACAGTATGTACCTACACACTCACCCTGGACTTAATCGTCCCAATTAAGACCACTGTTCCTCGCAGAGTTAAACAGTAGGGTTAACTACACGACTCACTGCTACCACAGATCTCTTAAGTTCCTCTACTTGCTTCGCATAGTGGCGAAAGAACACCCTGGAAGACTTCCAGCCCGTGTATGAACGGAGATGTTCAAAATCCATACAATTAAAGAAATTTAGGGATGAGGCAACTTTCCTCGGATCGTGACCTGCGGGTGTACTGTCAGGATCCGCTCTGCGAATAAAATATTTGATTTTCGCTCTGAGTTGATTCAGAGATAAATTTGAGCCTGATGTTTCTCCCCTGAATAGTTGACCACCCTTGAAGTCTGAAGTTCTACGAAGATAGACCTTTAGGCATTCTACTGGACATAGAGATGCATCTTCTTTCAGAGGGCAGATTCTCCAGGGACCCCACCTGTTGGTGGGTAACTCATTCTTGGCGAGAAACGTAGGATCCGGAAACAGGTTCAGATCCCCCCCATCCAGGAACTGAACACGACCTGCCTCTCTCGAGAGGGCTACGATCTCACTAACCCTGGCCCCGGACGCGAGTGCAAATAGGGAAATAACTTTTTGCGTCAAATCCTTTAACGCACATTCTTCATTGCTCAACAGGGAGGCGAAATGAAGAACTTTGTCTAAAGACCATGATATGGGCTTTGGAGGTGCTGAAGGTCTGAGCCTAGCGCAGGCTTTCGGAACTTTATTAAAGATCTCGTTACCTAGGTCGATCTGGAAGGCAAATAAAATGGGTCTCATCAAAGCAGATTTACACACTGAAATCGTGTTAGCTGCCAACCCTTGGCCATGGAGGTGGATGAAGAAAGATAAGCAGAAGTCTGTTGAGATCTCCTGCGGATTCTTTGCCTTTACAAAGGCCACCCATTTTCTCCAAGATGACTCATATTGCCTTCTAGTCGATTTGCACTTATATTCCTCTAGGAAGTCTATGCTGGATTTCAAAATCCCGAAACGCTTTCTCAACGCAAGGGCGAGAAAATCATGAGCTGCAGGGTCCGGGTTTTCTGTAATGAAGCGCAGACAGTCGACTTTTGGACTCGCTGAGTCAGAACTGGATGTGGTAGCGGCACGAACTTCATCTGTAGTTCCAACGCCAAGGGGAACCACATACTGTTCGGCCACTTGTGGGCCAATATTGCCGCTACCCCCTTGAAGGATCTCAGTTTGTTGAGGACCCTCAACAGAAGGCTGTGAGGAGGGAACAGATAAATCCTGGACCATCTGTTCCAGTCGAGGGACATTGCGTCCACTGCTTCCGCTAAGGGGTCCTCGTACGGGGACACGTACAGGGGCAACTTCTTGTTGTCTTTCGTCGCAAAGAGGTCTATCTGCAGTTCTGGGACTTGATTCAGAATGAAGGAGAATGATCCTGCGTCTAAGGACCATTCCGACTCTATCGGTGTGAACCTGGATAGAGCGTCCGCTGTCACATTGCGGACTCCTTGAAGGTGAACTGCCGACAGGTACCACTTCTTCTTTTCCGCCAATCGGAAAATGGCTAACATCACTTGGTTGAGAGGTGGTGACCTCGACCCTTGTCGATTCAAGCATCTCACAACCACCTCGCTGTCCATCACCAATCTTATGTGGATCGAGTGACGCGGGGAGACTTTCTTTAAGTAAGGAGCACTGCCATAGCTTCTAGAAAGTTTATATGAAAGGTCCTTAATAGCTTGGACCAAGTCCCCTGGAATTTTCCAATGAGAGTGACCTCCCCATCCCTCCTTTGAGGCGTCTGAGTGAATCGTCATCGACGGGGGAGGTGGCTGAAGAAGAACCGACTTCTTTAGATGTCTGGCTTGGGACCAAGGTCTGAGAAGAGTACGTAGCCGAGGCGGCACTGGTCTTCTCAGGTCTCTTCGCGCGTTTGATGCATACCTTCTCCAAACTCCGGTTGCATCCTTTAGCTGTGCTCTTAGCACTGGGTCTGTCACTGAAGCAAACTGGAGAGAGCCTAGTACCCTCTCCTGTTCGCGTCTTGATATCCTTTCGGAATCTAGAATTCTCTTGACAGAGCCCGCTATCTCCTTCCTTTTCTTCGTCGGGATGGAGAAACTGTGTGACAAAAGGTCTCAGTGGATTCCCAGCCACTGGAACTTTTGGGATGGAGAAAGTCGAGACTTTTTTCTGTTGATCTGGAAGCCTAGGTACTCTAGGAACTGGATCACCTGACTGGAAGCTTGCAAGCATTCGGTCTCGGATGCTGCCCACACCAGCCAGTCGTCCAGGTAGGCTACTACCTGAATTCCCCTTAGGCGTAATTGTTTGAGAGCTGCGCTCGCAAGCTTCGTGAAAATCCTTGGGGCTATGTTTAGCCCGAATAGCATGGCTCTGAAGGCGTACAGTCTCCGTTGTAGCCTGAACCCTAGGTAGGGGGAGAGTCGACGGCTGATTGGAATGTGCCAATAGGCGTCTGACAAGTCTATAGAGACTGAGTATGCCCTCTTGGGCAGTAAGGTCCTTATGTGTTGCAGTGTTAGCATCTTGAATTTGCAATTCACTATGAACTTGTTGAGTGGCGACAAGTCCAGAATGACTCTGAGCTTTTCCGAGTCTTTCTTGGGAACACAAAACAGCCTCCCTTGGAATTTGATGGACTTCACCTTTCGGATCACCTTTTTCTCTAACAGTTCTTGAACGTACTCCTCCAAAACGGGGGTGGAGTGTTGGAAAAACCGAAGGCACGGGGGTGGAGTGCTGTACCAGCTCCAGCCCAGTCCATTCTTGAGTAGGCTTTGGGCCCAGGGATCGAAGGTCCAGCGATCCCAAAATTTCATCAGTCTCCCTCCTACCGGTATCGTTTCACTTGGACTGCCGTCCTGAGGTCTTGCCTCCCTGACCACGACCACCTCTGAATCCCCTTCCCCTTGAGGGGCGCCTAGACGAGCCTCTGGCTGCTCCTCTAGGTTTTGCACGAAAGGAAGAAGACTGTCCTTCGAACGTTGGGGTGAATGTGGTTGACTGACCTGGCACAGCCTGGGGTACCCACTGAAAAGTAGGCGGGGTTTGTGCCACCATCTGGGGCACTGGAGCCAATGGCAATTGCAGTTGCTGTTGCTGTCTATAAGGCTTGGCTGGCCGAGACGGTAGCCTAGTCCTCATATTCTTCCTCTTTGGTTGAGGACCCTCATCCGGAGAAGATTTTCTTTTGATAGCCAGGCCCCACTTCTGGAGAAGGTTTCTATTCTCCACGGCGGCCTTATCAACAACCTCTTTGACCACATCGGTAGGGAAAAGGTCTTTTCCCCAAATGTTGGAGGAGATTAACTTCCTTGGTTCGTGTCTCACCGAAGCCCCGGTGAACACGAACTCCCTGCAAGCTCTCCTTGCCTTGACGAAGCCATAAAGGTCCTTCGTCACTGTGGCTAGGTGAGACTTAGCCACTACCATAAACATTTCATGGACCTTGGGGTCACTTGCCATCGTCTCAAGAGTAGTCTGATGAGACATTGAGGCAGCCAGTCTTTCTTTTGTCTCGAACTCTCTTCGTAAAAGAGAGTCGGACAGCTTGGGGAGGTCCTCGACGAATTGCCGTCCGGCAATATCAGCCTCCAACTTTCCCACTGAGAATGTCAGATGGACATCCTTCCAGTCTTTGTGGTCCATAGGCAGGGCCAGCGACAAGGGTTTACACTCCTCCAGGGAGGGGCAAGGCTTGCCGGCCTCGACTGCCTTTAGGACAGCCGCAAACCCTTTCTGTAAAAAGGGGAAGGCTCTATCAGGAGAGGACACAAAAGAAGGGAGCTTCTTGCTCAATGCAGCTACCTTCGAGTTAGAGAAGCCCCTCTCTTTCATCGAGGATGAAAGTAGGGCTTGAGCCTTAGCGTGGTCCATAATAATGACCTCCTTCGGCTCTGTCTCCTCCCTTGAAGCTGGTTCTTTTCTCAGCCGGACATAGCAGTCCGGATATGATGCCTTGCTGGGCCAGAATTCTACCCAGCTTATCCGAGATGACGATCTTTCCAGTCGTCATCGGCATGTGCTCAGCATACCTCCATGGGTTAGCATCTGAGCATATGGGAAGGTCTTTCACATTGAGCCTTTTCCGGGGCCCATGTGATTCTGCCAGGGACTGCATACGCAGTTCCATTGCAGCCGCCTTCTCCTGATTCTCCTTCTGCATTTGTTGGATCATTCCAACAATCGAAGAGAGGGCCTGTCCCAGTTCTACTGGGAGACCAGCCGATGTTGAGGGGATAGGCTCCGGCATCTGAACCGGAGTAGCCGACACCTCGTCGACCTCATCCTCTACGACATCCGGGGTTTGAACTTGATCCTGACCTTCTGCCAGGAGGTCTTCTTCCAAACGTTCGTCCAGGTCAGACATCCTGTCATCCAACTGGATGTCTTGCATCGTGACTGCGACTTCCACGTCCACCTGGACTTGATCTTGAGGGATCTCCTCTTGAGGCTGGGGAATCACTGCATCAGCTGATGCCTGAGGAAAAAGATACGCCCTCATCTTCTCACTTGGAAGATAAGGGCCAGAGGTGTTCTTCTTGAAGCCCCTTACCCAAGTACGAAGCTTTTCCTTTGCTATATCCCTTGATTCCGCCGTTCTAGGGGAATCAAAAGCCTCAGTAATCAGGTTAGTGCATACGGTACATACCTGAGGGTCCCAATACTGGAAATCATCCTTGGAGACAGCGCATGCTGCGTGTCTCCTACAACACTCATGTCCGCAGAGGTTCTTGCTGCGGACATTGCAGAAAACATTTCCGCACTTCGGAGGGTCCTCCTGTAAAGAGAAGAAATTTCCATGAGTATCAAGTGAACTATGTATCACTGGATATGCATAGTATAGCATAACAATTCATAAAGGAAAGACACACACTTGTGTTTCCCTCACAACCCATTGTTGCAGCCTTCCAGATAATAAAATCAAATTGGTTTATCTCTTCTAGAGTAACCAATGCAAGGTTTCCAGAGGAAACAGGTGGAGCTCACACCTAAGCAATGATTTTAAAATCCTGGATAATAGACAGGGAAGAACTCAGCTTCCTATCTGAGGGCAACAGCAAAGGGATGTGCAAGAAAACACAATAGTGTCAGAAGATACAGTGCTGTACCAAAACCTTTACTATAGTTTTCTTCTTACTGTATATGCTATACAGAAAAATACTAGTACAGTATAGGGGGATGTGTGTCGGCCTGCCTTTGCCGGCCGGCACACACCACAACTAGCTTTAAAGTATACTACTTAACAGCTATAGGGCGGCAGCACTCTGGTACAAATGCCTGTGCCGGTCGGCAGCAACTGCCGGCCGGTAACAGCCAGTGTTGGCCGGCAATGGCTGCCGGCCAGCAACTACACAAGGTAGTACCCAGCTGCCGGCCACACTCTTGGTGACCGGCAGACAAGGACTGACATAAGCCGGCCGGTAAACGTACAAGACCGATGCCAGCCGGCAGCAAAAGAACCAGAGTACTACACCTGCCCGGCTGCCGGCCTCATAGGCCGGCAGCCGGGACAGGTACAGCACTAGAAGAATAATAGAATGGATGCCGGGATAAGAGTGTACACAACCTCCAAGCCCGGCAAC
>NC_090740.1:87213329-87215829 GCF_036898095.1 Palaemon carinicauda
ACATTGATGTTCGGTGTATGCTATCATATGCCTGTTTGAAGTCTATGAATAGTTATGTTTGTTATATATTATATTCCTAGTGTTTTTCTATGACTTGTCTGAGGGAGAGTATGTGGTCAATGGTAGACCGTCCAGCTAGGAAATCAAACTGATATTGTCCGATAATACTTTCTGCATAGGTGGTAAGACTTTGGAGTATAATTATTGTAAATATTTTATAAGATGTAGGTAGTAAACAAATACCTCGATAATTACTGCATATAAATCTATCTCCCATCTTATGTATTAGGATAAAGATTCCTTTCTCCCGCTGATTCCATATTGTCACCATCAGATCATGAACTTTTTCTTGAATCACTTCATTCCTATATTTCCAAAGCTCTGCTGGGATGTTATCATTACCTGGAGTTCTATATTTTTTTTCAAACTTTTAATTGCTCTATTTTTTGTTTTAACTCAAGTGGGCACCTCCAATTCTAATTCAGGATCATAATAGGTCTCCTCATTAATGGGATTTACTGGGTCAGTTCAATTCAGTAGTTACTGAAAATACCGCTCCCATCTATTCATCACATCTTCGTTTCTCGTGAGTATTTCTCTATCTTTATCTTTAATCATTCAGGCTGTAGCTTGGTAACCCCCTTTTAGTTTGCTGACTCCTTAGTAAAGTTGTCTTATACTGCCTCATTCTCTGTTTTTATCAATTATGTCAAGTTTGTCATTCATTTTTTGCCGCTTTTTCCTTATTAAAACTATATTTACATTTCTGTTTTCCTGTCGGGATTCCTCCCTCCAGCCTTCATCTCATGGGGCTTGTACTACCTTGGCTATAACTTGTTTCCTCCTCTCGACCACCTCCCTGCATTCATTATCATACCAGTGAGCATATCATCTCCTTTGCATGTAGCCAAATTCATCTGCTTCTGCCTCCTTGACTGTTTCTTCAATTGCTTGCCATTTTGTAATTATATTTTCTGTGGCTGCATCATCGTCTAACATCTCTAGCATTTGAAATCGGTTAGTGAGATTTATTTGAAAATTGTCATTCACTGCCACTTCTCTCAGGTTTCCTACATCATAACTATTCCTTTTTTTCTACTTGTTTAGATTTTCTTGTGCACAGTTTTGCTTTAATTTTTGCCATTACTGATTAATGATCAGTTACACAGTCTACTCCTCGTTAACTTTTGACGTTTCAAAGTGACCTGCGGTGTTTTCTGATGAAAAGAACATGGTCAATTTGGTTGAAGGTTCTATTGTCAGATGACTTCCATGTATGCTTTTGGATATCCTTGTGGGGGAATAGAGTTCCACCAATTATCAAGTTGTTATTTATATGTATATATACATATATATATATATATATATATATATATATATATATATATATATATATATATATATATATATATATATATATATTTATATATATATATATATATATATATATATATATGTATTTATTCATATTTATATATATATATATATATATATATATATATATATATATATATACACACAATATAAGGTATATATATATATATATATATATATATATATATATATATATATATATATATATATATATATATATATATACACACACAATATAAGGTATATATATATATATATATATATATATATATATATACATACGTATATATATATATATATATATATATATATATATATATATATATAAATGTTTGTATATTTATACGTATATATATGTATATAAATATATATATATATATATATATATATATATATATATATATATAAATATATATATATATATATATATATATATATATGTATATATATATATATATATATATATATATATATATATATATATATATATATATATATATGTGTATGTATATGTGTGCATATATATATATATATATATATATATATATATATATATATATATATATATATATATATATATATATACATGTATATGTGTGCATATATATATATATATATATATATATATATATATATATATATATATATATATATATATATATATATATATATATATATATATATTATTACTAGCCAAGCTACAAAAGAAGTTGGAAAAGCAAGATGCTATAAGCCCAAGGGCTCTTACAGGGAAAAATAGCCCAATGAGGAAAGGAAATAAGATATAAATAATTGATGAGAATAAATTAACAATATATCATTCTAAAAAACAGTAACAGCGTCAAAACACATATGTCCTATATAAACTATAGAAAGACTCATGTCAGCCTGGTCAACATAAAAACATTTGCTCCAACTTTGAAATTTCTAAGTTCTACTGATTCAACTACCCGATAAGGAAGATCATTCCAAAACTTGATAACAGCTGGAATAAAACTTCTAGATTACTTTGTAGTATTGAGCCCCATGATGGAAAAGGCCTGGCTATTAGAATTAACTGCCTTCCTAGTATTACGAACAGGATGGAATTGTCCAGGAAGATCTGTATGTAAAGGATGGTCAGAGT
>NC_090740.1:87220829-87238329 GCF_036898095.1 Palaemon carinicauda
AATGTTTCTGGTTTTAACATTATCTGGTAAATTTTGCCTGTGATATAGGCACCTTACATTGATGTTGCTGACGGGAGACACCATATCTTTCATCTACTAACTTTTATAAAGAATGTTTTATAACTGCCACTAAGGATACTCTCATAACCTTTTGTGAAGAGACTTATTGTGATTAGCCATTGCTGACATTTGATTATGAACTTCTATCAACTTGGGTAATGTGTTTTATGAATGGAAAGCCAAAACTTTAAAGTGCCGAGAACATACTTCTAGTTACAAAGAAGTATTTTAAAATATGCCTCTGCAATGCATATTCAGTTTTTACAATGCTTCTGCTTTGAACCTTTTGTAGTAAATTTTGCCTTTGACATAGGCACCATACAATGACGTTACTTGAAGGAGACACCATATGTTTCAACTACTAACTTTAATAAAGAATATTTTACAAGTGCTACTAATGTTACTATCATAACATTTTGTGAAAAGACTCTTATTCTAATTAACCATTTCTCACATTTGATTAAAGAACTAGTATCAAATTGGTAATCTGTTTTATGAATGAAAAGCCAAAACATTCAACAGTGCCAAAATCATGCTTTTAGTTACAACGAAATAATGAAAAAAGTGCATATTCCACGATATCTGACAGAATTAAAATGAAAAATATCAGATATTGTTTCAATGGAAATATGTGTACTGCATTCGACTAAATATACGAGAGGTCGACTACTTTTTTCCAACCAATAGTCAATCCATGTAAAATCATTTATGTATAAAACTACGCATAGGAAAAGAGGATAGTCTATCCCTAAATTCTCCATCATTTCAAGTGTGGAGATTTAACTAATCTGTGCTTTTTGAATACTGCAGAGTGGAAAGAAAATTCTCTTTAAAAATGTGTTTGTTTCTACTACAAAATCATATGCGAAAAATATATCTTTATTTAAATTACCGTGTAGAACATCAGTAATGCTCGCTAGCGTATCAAGAGTTTTCTTGTCTACATGACTGACAGAGTTATATGTTTTTTTTTTTTTTTTTTTTTTAAAGACAATTGTAGAGAAAGTAAATGTCGAGAGCACAAGGCAAAAGTTTAAAGTTTAACAGGTCGTTAACACAATGAAAAAGTCTCGTGTTTAAAAACAGAAAAAAAAGATGGATTATACATTTCGTTGCTTTCACTCTCCTGTGATGTCCTTTTCCCTTTGTTTTTTCACTTGCTATCTTTGAATTACATTTTCCATGAGCATCCATTTAGGCTTCAAAAGAATAATAAAAAAGGACACCCAGGTGTTTGAAATTTTTTTACACTTATAATTTGTCGTTTTTCTTTATCATTTCATAATTTTGACTTGAATTTCTTTTTTCCACTAAAACCTTCTCTCTAAAACTCCGGTTTTTAAAACTTTGCATATATAAGAAGTATTAAACTTTATCAAAAAAAAAAAATAAAGAAAAAATATGGAGTTCTTATCAGTGTTCTATTTTTGATCAGTTACAAATTTCTGAATATTAATAATTTCATATTTTGCCTATATAATTCTTTAAACATTTATAAATTCACAATTTATGCATCATTTTCAGAATTCGAATAGAAGAGAAACCTAGGTCCTTCCATTCCTAGAAACCAATTATTCGGTTGTATATGCAATTGGAGTAAGTCATTTCCGAATTCGGCCACCTGTTATAATATGACTAATCGGGTTTTGAAGGTAGGAACATCTGATATCCAAGGCATTACTCACCGGTCTTGAACTGAAATATAATTCGTGTTTATGAATTCATACTATTTAACGTTCCAACTATTTACCAACGATTAACTATACGAAGAAAGATATTATCAGTTGACAGGTCAGGTGATATCATGATATTACTAGGATTCTCATAAAAGAACAAATGAAGATATACATTTTTATCTACAGACGCATAACTGGATATTGCTGATCAACTATTTTGTGTGTGTATGTGTGTGTTGGGGGGGGGTGATTATCCAATAATTAGAGTAGAATTCTCAACTCTACTTTGCATGATGACAGATCAATGGTAATTCATATATATATATATATATATATATATATATATATATATATATATATATATATATATATATATATATATATATATATATATATATATATATATATATATATATATATATATATATATATATATATATATATATATATATATATATATATATATATATATATAAAACGGATTTTGAGTGAAGCGAAAAATCTATTTTTGGGTGAGGTAGCCATGTCGTCCTGATGGAAGTTCCTATAAGGTAGCTTTCTAGGGTATATTTGACTACAGTGACATTCACAGAGGATTTTACCGTAAGGTATCCAGAATTCTAATCTCACAGGGATGTCGCATAAGATCAGAGGACGTATTCTTGACACATCACATAGCTATCTTCACCCCGAACAGTATTAACGCTTCGAGGGGGAATAGTGACAAGATTCTGAAACGAAAATGAAAAGAGAGCCGCTCATAAGGCATATCTCCTATTCCATTTTCAGTGTGTATCTGATGAAGGCGGTAGCGCCCTCTTTATTCCTTGTAGCGATATACGAGGTGGTACAGATACTGTTTTATAGAAGGGGTTAATAAGCCCTTATACAATAAAAGGAAGGGCGGGTCCATCAGGACGACACGGCTACCTCACCCAAAAATAGATTTTTCGCTTCGCTCAAAATCCCTTTTTTGGGCTCAGGCCATGTCGTCCTGATGGAAGTTTACCAGAGCATTACTGTATCTGTGGATTCCCAATCAGTGCCGTACTCTCAAGAAAGTATTTTCCTGGTCCGTCTAGACCTAGAGACCTATGATGTTACCGTCATACATCATTTCATCTAAGCATGAACTAATGTTAGTGCTTCCTGCCTCCTACAGGATGAGTCATACTAGACTCTGGAAAAGTCTCGAGGAGTACATAAAAACTTATGGATGACAAAATGACAAACTTGTATAGTGGTCTTGCACTATACATTATAAAGCAAAGTTTGTATAAGAGTCGCCAAAGACGGAATGAATTTGTGACACCTTCCCCAAAGTGACCACTCTTAGTAACTATTGGATAATGGTTATATCCGCATATTAAAAAATTTTGCCTCTTTGCCACCAACCCGTTAGGGCACCACGTCAACCCTTCCAAGGAAGGGTTAGAGTGAGTGGACTTTTGCTTGAATCAGGGAACAGTCTCGAAAGATATACCATGATAAAAATATCCATATTTTAATCTTAATGCTCAGTATATTTCTAATAAAATGAGTGTGGGCGAAAAGACGCAGGGTTCATTATGAACTAGTTTATTAAAATTTAATAAACGAACATATCAGATCACATTTTTAAAATTTATATAATATGGATGATATGCGTAAAAGCATAAAGAAAAACAGTCAACAGAAAATATTGTTTCATCTACTAGGAAACAGATTTGCCACTTCAATAGAATTATTAAAAATAATGATATAGTCTGTATACTGTTTACATACACTAGCGTAAAAAACGCTTGGCACAAGTGTCCGTATAATGCTATAGATTACTGACGTCCATGGAACAGTTCGTAAGAACACTTTCGTGGCCTATCGCTTAGCGTGTAGTAACATACAGTGACTACACGCGCAACCTCTTAATTAATCGTCCCAAATTAATTACACTGTTCCTCGCAGACTTAAAACAGAAGGTTAAAGAATTCTACCTGCTGCTACCACAGACCTCTTAAGTTGCTCCACTTGCTTCGCATAGTGCATAAAGAACGCCTTGGATGACTACCAGCCGGTGTGCAAACAAGGATGTTAAAAGTCCATATAATTAAAGAAATTTTATGGAGGAGGCAACTTTCCTCGGATCATGACTAACGGGTGTACTGTCTGGATCCGTTCTGCGAATAACACGGGTGAATTTCGCCCTTAGTTATAGATAACTTTGAACCCAGGGTTTCTCTTCTGATCATCTGTCCTCCCAAAAATCTGAAGTTCTATGAAGATAGACCTTTAGGCACTCCACTGGACATAGAGAAGCATCTTCCTCCAGAGGGCAGATTCTCTAGGGACCCCACCTGTTGGTGGGTAGCTTGTTCCTGGTAAGAAACGTTGGGTCTGGAAATAGATTCAGTTCTCCCTCCAAGAACTGGACGTGGCCTTCCTCTGTAGAGAGAGCCACTATTCACAAATTCTGGCCCCCAAGGAGAGTACAAACAAAAATATGACATAAATTCAAAACCTTCTAAGCACATTCCTCATTGTTCAATATTTATACACAATGAGGAATCATATCTAATGACCAAGCAAATGGTCTTTGGAAGCGCCGAAGGGCTAATTCACTAAGAACGTCTTTAGAAAAGTCGACCTGTAAGGCATATGGTATCGGACTTGTCAAGGCAGGCTTGAACAATAGAATTGTGTAGGCTGCTAAACCTTGCTCATGAAGGTGAATGAAGAATGATAAATAGGAATCTGTCGGGATTTCTTTCAGTTTCTTCACCTTGACAAAGGATAGCTATTTCTTCCCTGAAGCCTCATAATGTCTTCTGGTTTCCTCCAAAAGTCTGAACCGACTTTTAAACACCGAATCTTTTTCTCATCGTTAAGGAGAAAAAATCATGAGATGTAGGTTCCGTGTTTTCTGTGATGGAGCGAAGACAGTCGACTTCTGTACTCGCTGAGACAGGGATGGATCCGGTAGCAGAACGAATTTTAATTGTAGTTCCAATGCCAGAGGGAATCACATGCTATTTGGCCACTTGTGGGCCACTCTTGCAGCTTTCCCTTTGAAGGATCTCAGCATATCGAGGACCTTCAAAAGGAGGTGTGCGGAGGGAACAGATAGATACAGGACCATCTGATCCAGTCGAGGGACATAGCATCCACTGCCTCCGCTAACGGATCCTCGTAAGGGGACACGTAACGAACTATTTTCTTGTCTTTCGTCGCAAAGAAGTCTATCTGCAGTTCTGGGACTTGACTCGAGATGAAGGAGAACGGTTCTGCGTCAAGGGACCATTCTGACTCTATAGGTGTAAACCTATATAGAGCGTCCGCTGTCACATTGCGGAACTCTTGAATGGGAACTGCTGACAGGTGCCATTTCTTTGCGCGTTTGATGCATATTTTCTCCAGACTCCTGTTTCATCCTAAAGCTGTGCTTTTAGCACTGGATCTGTTACCGAAGCAAACTGTAGAGAGCCCAGCACTCTCTCCTGTTCACGTCATGATATCCGTTTGGATTTAATAGTCTCTTGACAGATCCTGTTATTTCTTTCCTCTTCTTACTAGGAATGGAAAGCCGATATGACTCCAAATTCCAGTGGATTCCCAACCACCAAAATTTTTGAGTTGGAGAAAGACGAGACATTTTGATGTTGATCTTGAATCCCAGATGTTCCAGGAACTGGATCACTATCTTAGAAGCTTGCATGCATTCTGTCCTGGATGCTGCCCACACCAGCCAGTCGTCCGAGTAGGCTACTACTTGGACCCCTTTTAGGCATAACTGATGGACGGCTGCGTTCGCGAGATTCGTGAAAATCCTTGGGGCTATGTTTAGCCCGAAAGGCATGGTTCTGAAGGCATAAAGTTATCAAAATAACTTGAAGCCTAGGTAGGGGGAGAGTTCACGAATAATTGGAACGTGCCAATAAGCGTCAAACAAGTCTATAGACAAAGCATATTGCCCAGAATGACTCTGAGTTTTTCTGAGTCCTCCTTTGGAACACAAAACAGCCTTCCTTGGAATTTGATGGACTTAAACTTCCAGATTACTCTTTTGACTAAGAGCTCTCGGACATATTCTTCCAGAGCGGGGGTTGAGTGTTGGAAGAATTGAGGAAATTGAGGTGGAGGACTGCTCCAGCTCCAACCTAGTCCATTCTTATTTAGGGTGTGGGCCCAGGGATCGAAGGTCCAGCGATCCCTAAAAAGCTGTAATCTCCCTCCTACTGGAAGTATCTACTTCCGCTGTTTTGGACCTGAGGCCTTGGCTCCTTGACCGCGTCCTCCACTGGATCCCCTTCCTCTTGAAGGGCGTCTAGAAGAACCTCTGGCTGTTCCTCTGGCTCTCGAACGAAAGGAAGGAGTCTGACTTCCGCAGGCTGTGTCAAGAACTGGTGACAGTGTCGCCGTTTGTTGAGGTACCAGCTGGTACGTGGTTGGAGGTTGTGGCACTGTCTGAGGCACCGCGGTCACAGGAAGTTGTTGTTGATGTTGCTGTCGGTAGGTTTTAGCCGGCCGAGAGGATGGCCTAGGCCTTTTGTCTACTACCTCTTTAACCAATTCATTGGGAAAGAGGTCTTTACCACAAATATGAGAGGAGATCAGTTTCCTTGGTTCGTGCCTCACCGCAACCGAGGCGAACACGAACTCTACAGGCTCTCCTAGCTTTAATAAAGCTATAGAAATCCTTCGTAACTGTGGCCAGATGGGTTTTGGCCACAACCACGAACATGACTTGGTTCTTGGGGTCACTTGCCATCGTTTCTAGTATCGTTTGTAATGACATCGATGCCGCAAGTCTTTCCTTTGTCTCTTGCTCTCTACGCAAGAGAACCTCCGACAGTTTTGGAAGCACCTCACCGAACTGGCGTTCAGCAATATCAGCTTCCAGTTTCCCGAATGAGAAGGTAAGGTGTACGTCCTTCCACTCTTCTTGGTCCAAGGGCAAGGTCAGAGATAAAGGCTTGCACTCATCTAAGGAGGGGCATGGTTTCCCTGCCTCCACCGCTTTTAAGGCAGCCTTATATCCCTTTTCCAATAAGGGAAAGGCTCTCGTAGGAGAGGCCACAAAAGAGGGAAGCTTCTTACTCAAGGTGGGCACCTTTGAGTTAGTGAAGCCCATCTCTTTCATCGAGCTCGTTAGTAACGTCTGAGCTTTACTATGGTCAAAAACTATGACTTCCGGCTCCGTCTCCTCCTTTAAGGCTGGCTTCTTCCTAAGACAGGCTTAGCAGTCCGGATAAAAATCTTTGTTGGGCCAAAATTCCACTTCTTCTAGGAGAATTGCTCCCAACTTTTCTGAGATCACGATCTCCCCGGTTGTCATTGGCATGTGTTCGGCATACCTCCAAGGATTGGTATTCGAGCACAAGGAAGATCCTTCAAGCTGAGCCGCTTCTGGGGCCCACGTGATGCTGCAAGACTACGCAACTCCAGTTTCATTGCAGCTTCCTTCTCATCATTCTTCCTTTGAATTTGTTGGATCATCTCAAAAATGGAAGAAAGAGACCTCCCCAGTTCATCTGGGATAGCAGACGATGTAGAAGGAACAAGTTCTGGGTCTGGAACCAACGTAACCGACACTTCGTCGATTTCTTGTTATTCTACTTGAGGAGTCTGAAACAGCTGCTCCTCCTGACCTTCTCCTAGAAGGTCCTTCTCAGAAGAATCCGACACCTCCGACATCCTATCGTACAATTGGATGTCTTGAAGGGCGGCTGAGACTACAGAATCTACCGGATTCAGGGCAATTGGTATCTCCACCTGAGGCTGGGGGATGATTGCATCAGCTGATGCCATAGGGAAAAGGTAGGCCCTCATCTTCTCATTTGGAAGGTAGGGCCTGGGTTTTTTTTTTTTTTTTTTTTTTTTTTTTTTTTTTTTTTTTTTTTGAAAATCCCTCACCCAAGATCGTAACGTTTCCCTGGCAGCATCCCTTGACTTCGTTGACTTAGGGTCGTCAAAAGAATAGAGAAAGAACTCACTTTCTATATAAAGTACGGTCTCAACAAAAGGATGTACAAGATAACATTAAGTATGATGAAGAACTTCAGTTTTATAACAAACTCTGTACAGTAGTTTCTACTAATGCAGTGTGTACTACACTATGAATATAGCAACTACTGTACATCGCATGTTATTGTGCCGGCCAGCATGAGCCGGTACGTTCCGGCGTATGCCGGTACGTGCCGGCCGGCAACTACCGTTTTATAGATCAAAGATATACTTCTTTAACTAATAGGCGGCAGCCCACTGATTCGCGACTCTGTGCCGGCCGGCAGTCATTTCCAGCCGATGGCTGAAAACACTGAAACCCGGCTGCCGGCCGCTATCGTAGTAACCAGCAGATTCCGGCTGTGTTTCCCCTGCCGGCCGGCAAAGGTAATAAAACCCGTGCCCGCCGACAGTAGCCAAGAACCAGAGAACCTCCACCTTCCCGGCTGCCGGCTGTTAAGCAGGCAGCCGGGTTAGGGGTGCAACACAATAGACAGAGAAACAGTATGGATGTAAGGTTATAAGGCGGCATTGCCATCCGACCTTCCATCCAGAGAGAGTGAACTTATGGAAGGGGAGAATGTAACATTCAGGGTTCCAAAGAATCCAGAGTCTGCTGGGATCTACGGACGGACATGGAAGGGAGACCAAGGGAGGTCTGGGGTTCACTCTGCAAGAATATAGGGTCTTTCCGGCAGAGAGCTGAGCCTATCCTCCATCCTAACCTATACTAGGTACGGAAGTAGGACTGCGGCTAAAAGAAAATAAAAGAAAGAGAGATGGGGAAGGGATAAGGGTCCTATAGACTTCGTTCTAGCAGGAGACACACTCAGCCGTTAGGGAAGCTCATCCTAACCAAGAGTTGTCTATTAGAGGAAGATTGGCAATACTTGCTAACCTCCTCCCAACCAGAACAAAGTTAGGTGAAGTTATTTCGCCGGGTAACAGAGAAATCTCATTCTCCAGCCCGAGAAAAACAACACAGGACAGTCTGCTAGGCCACTAGAGGAAGGAATCATCTCGTACAGAATCCTTCCAGCATGGACTATGGAAGCAAAGCTTCCTGTGCCCGCCCCTAACCTAGCAAAGGAGACTCTTTCTCTATGCTAGGAAGAAGCAGACCACAGACTAGAAACTGATGTTCTGCCTTAACCCAAAAAACCAGTCACTCTGGTTATCCGGTCAGGACAGACATATCCTAGAATAGTTATACCTGAATTATTATACAGATAGAACCACTAGGATTAAGCCGAAGGCTTACAGAGGGAGAGAGGGATTGAACTTAGTCTCCGGAGGAGAAAAAGAACAATCGGGGATGTGCGAATGTATACTACTGTACCTAGAATACTAGACTAGGTAAGATGAGAAACGATTACCTAAATCTCCGAAACTCTCTCGTAAACAATCTTGGATGAAACATTCAACAATATCTTACATGTATAAAATATTTGCCTATAGCTTCAATAAAATAACACTCGGAAAAACTTATACCATGCATGAAAGTACTAGTGCCAGACGTCTAGGCTACGAAGCCTTGCGAAAGGCAGGATCGGTACCTCGACCCGTGTCAAAATCACAGAGCTAACACTGACCGAACAATATAAGCATTTCTAGAGTAGCTGAATAGCAAAATTATTAAAGCGTAACAAGCCGGGAACGTCGCCCTAGCCAACTAAATGACCCATAAGAGCAAGCGACAGCATCCAGGATGCCTCCGGTAGGCAACAGCTCTTGTTTACATTAAAATCACTTTTGATTTAATTCAAAACGGCAAGAGCTTACATTTATACATAGTAAAGATAATAGTCAACTTTCCAGAGGCAGAAGAGGCCAGAGAAGTCATCAAAAAGTTGAATTAAATCCAAAATAACGAGAGAACACAAGGGAAAACAGAGAGGAGTTGAGCTATATGAAAAGGAATAAAGAGGGTGCTACTGCCTTCATCAGATACACACTGGAAACGGAATATGAGAGATGCCTTATGAGCGGCTCTCTTTTCACTCTCATTTCAGATTCTTGTCACTATTCCCCCTCGAAGAGTTAATACTCTTCGGGGCGAAGATAGCTATGTGACGTGTCAAGAATACGTCCTCTGATCTTATGTGATATCCCTGTGAGATTATTTAGGGATATTCGGTCCAGTAGTTACAATTCTGGAGACATTACGGTAAAATTCTCCGGGAATATCACTGTAGTCAAATATACCCTAGAAAGCTACCTTATAGGAACTTCCATCAGGACGACATAGCCTGAGCACATATATATATATATATATATATATATATATATATATATATATATATATATATATATATATATATATATATATATATATATATAGATATATATATATTTTTTTTTTTTTTTTGGGGCTCAAGCCATGTTGTCCTGATGGAAGTTCCTATAGGGTAGCTTCCTAGGGTATATTATATCTACGGCGATATTCCCAGAGAATTTACCTTAAGGTACCAGAATTCTAACTCCTGGAGCGAGTATCCCTCCTGAAAGGGATATCGCGACATATCAGAGGACGTATTCTTGACACGCCACATGGCAATCTGCATCCCGAACAGAGATTTCATCTCGCAGGGGCCGATTCGCAAGAAACGAATTCGGGAAAGAAAAAGGGGGAGCCGCTCCCAAGGCTCCCTATCTTCCGATTCGTATGCGTGCCTGGCGCCAATCCTGGCGCCATCTGCATTCCTTTTTGCGTAGCTTAACAACTCGGTGTTTTTTCCTGTGTTTCTCGCAAATCTTGGATTTATTCTACTTTTCATGGCTTCTCCGTCTTCGTCGGCCTCTGATAAGTTGAGTATAATGTCTTTTATGTATAAATGTAGGCTCTTGGTAAATTTTCGAGTGATTAATAGGATTAATCTTTGATACAAGAGCCGTAGCCTACCGGAGGCGTCATGGACGCTGTCGATCGCTAGGTATAAGTTTAGTTAGTCAGAGCGACATTCCCGGTTGTTTTGCTTTAATAAATTTTAGCTATTTAGCATTACATAGGATTTCCTTTCGTGCTTAGTATTATTTTGGCGAAGTATTCGCCATTCTGGCCTACGCTAGGCCATGTAGCCTAGTCGTTTGGTCCTAGTACTTCATGCATGATTTTGGTTTTTCCGAGTGTAATAAAAATTTTATTGAAGCTTTAGGCTATGTTTTATACATTTAAGATTGTGTGGAATATTTCCAAGATAGTATACGAGTGAGTTTCGGTGATTTAGGTAATCGATTCTCTTGGTGCCTAGGCTAAGTTGCTTATGGAGCCTTAGTATACTTTCTCCCCGGTTGCTTTCTTTTCTTCGGAGAAGGTCTGCAATCCCTTTCCCTCTGTTTAAGCCTTGGGCTTATCCGTAAGTGGTTTTTTCCGAATTAATTTTTGATAAAACTATACTGGGGTGTTACTGTACCTTCCTGTTCCATTAAGTCTGGTTCAAAGAGGGACAGAACAACAGAGTTTTTAGTCTGAGTCTGTGCTTGTCTGGCTTGGGGTAGAGTCTCCCTCGCTGACCTGACACAGACAAAGGTGGCTTAGCCTCCTTAGGTCACTACCGAAGGTTTCTGTGGATATGATTCCTTCTTTTGTGATCTTCCAGACTAGTCCTTGTTGCTGTTCTCGGGGGAGGATAAGTTTCTTTCCCTGGGAGTGGCAACACCTTCCTTGCTTTGGTGCTCTGGGAGCTGGCAAGTATTGCTGGCCTCCCCCTTTAGATCTCCCTTAAGCTAAGATAAGTTTCTTGGCTGCGGGTGATCCGTCACTAAAGCAAGGTTGGTAGGACCCTCTTTTGTCCCTTCCCCCTCTATCTCCGTAATGGCCTAGCCATTACAGTACTGTACGTCGTTCTACATCTGGACCTAGTATAGGTTAGGATGTGGAATTGACTCAGCCCCCTGCCGGCCGGCAGAGCTGCCAGCTGGCAAGGGTCTTATATTTTGAGTGCTGCCCGGACCTCCCTTGGTCCCTCATCCATGCCTGCCTGTAGAGCCAGACGGCATTGGCCAGGAAGCCTGAATTAGATTCTCCCCTTCCTTATATGCACTCTTTCGGATTGCCGGGCTTCGAGGTAGTGTACACTCTTATCCCGGCATCCATCCTATTTTTCTTCTAGTGCTGTACCCGACCCGGCTGCCGGCCTATGAGGCCGGCAGCCGGGCAGGTGTAGTCCTCTGGTTCTTTTGCTGCTGGCTGGCATCGGTCCTGTACCTTTGCCGGCCGGCTAATGTCAGCCCTTGTCTGCCGGTCACCAAGAGTGTGGCCGGCAGCTGGGTACTACCTTGTGTAGTTGCTGGCCGGCAGCCATTGCCGGCCGACATTGGCTGTTGCCGGCCGGCAATTGCTGCCGACCGGCACATGCATTTGAACCAGAGTTCTGCCGCCTTATAGCTGTTAAGTAGTATACTTTAAAGCTAGTTATGGTGTGTGCCGGCCAGCACGTATCCTCCTATACTGTACTAGTATTCTTCAGTATAACATATACAGTAAGAGGAAAACTATAGTATGGGTTTTGGTACAGCACTGTGTGTTCTAACACTTTTGTGTTTTCTTGCACAGTCATTTGCTGTTGCCCTACAGATAGGAAAGTGAGTTCTTTCCTGTCTATTATCCAGGATTTTAAAATCATTGCTTAGGTGTGAGCTCCACCTGTTTCCTCTGGATACTTTGCATTGGTTACTCTAGAAGAGATTAACCATTTGATTTTATTTTCTGGAAGGCTGCAACAATGGGTTGTGAGGGAAACACAAGTGTGTGTCTTTCCTTTCTGAATTGTTATGCTATACTATGCATATCCAGTGATACATAGTTCACTTGATACTCATGGAAATTTCTTCTCTTTACAGAAGGACCCTCCGAAGTGCGGAAGTGCTTTCTGCAATGTCAGCAGCAAGAACCTCTGCGGACATGAGTTTTGTAGGAGACACGCAGCATGCGCTGTCTCCAAGGATGATCTCCGGTATTGGGACCCTCAGGTATGTACTGTGTGCACTAACCTGATTACTGAGGCCTTTGATTCCCCTAGGACGGCGGAATCAAGGGATATAGCTAGGAAGAAGCTTCGTACCTGGGTAAGGGGCTTCCAAAAGAACAATTCTGGCCCTTATCTTCCAAGTGAGAAGATGAGGGCGTATCTTTTCCCTAAGGCATCAGCTGATGCAGTGATTCCCCAGCCTCAAGAGGAGATCCCCCAAGTTCAGATCCAGGTGGATGCTGAAGTCGCGGTCGCGATGCAAGACATCCAGTTAGATGACAGGATGTCTGATGTGGACGAGTGTCTGGAGGAAGACCTCCTGGCAGAAGCCCACGATGAAGTTCAAGCGCCAGACGTTATAAAGGTAGAGGTCGACGAGGTGTCGGCTACTCCGGTTCAGATTCCGGAGCCTATTCCCTCAACATCGGCCGGTCTCCCAGTAGAGCTGGGACAGGCCCTCTCTTCTATTGTTGGAATGATCCAACAAATGCAGAAGGAGAATCAGGAGAAGGCGGCTGCAATGGAACTGCGAATGTAGTGCCTTGCAGAATCACATGGGCCCCAGAAAAAGCTCAATGTGAAAGACCTTCCCTTGTGCTCAGATGCTAACCCATGGAGGTATGCTGAGCACATGCCGATGACGACTGGAAAGATCGTCATCTCGGATAAGCTGGGCTCAGTTCCCCTGGAGGAGGTGGAATTCTGGCACAGCAAGGCATCATATCCGGACTGTTATGTCCGGCTGAGGATGGAACCAGCTTCAAAGGAGGAGACAGAGCCGAAGGAGGTCATAGTGATGGACCATGCTAAGGCTCAAGCTCTACTTTCATCCTCGATGAAAGAGAGGGGCTTCTCTAACTCAAAGGTAGCCGCATTGAACAGGAAGCTCCCTTCCTTTGTGTCCTCGCCTACTAGAGCCTTCCCCTTTTTACAGAAAGGGTTTGCGGCTGTACTAACAGCAGTCGAGGCCGGCAAGCCTTGCCCCTCCCTGGAGGAGTGTAAACCCTTGTCGCTGGCCCTGCCTATGGACCACAAAGACTGGAAGAACGTCCATCTTACGTTCTCAGTTGGAAAGTTGGAGGCTGATATTGCCGGACGTCAGTTCGGCGAGGACCTCCCTAAGCTGTCTGACTTTCTTTTGCGAAGAGAGTTCGAGACAAAAGAAAGACTGGCTGCCTCAATGTCTCTTCAGACTACTCTCAAGACGATGGCAAGTGACCCCAAGGTCCATGAAATGTTCATGGTGGTGGCCAAGACTCATCTGGCCACAGTGACGAAGGACCTTTATGGCTTCGTCAAGGCAAGGAGAGCTTGTAGGGAGTTCGTGTTCACCCCGGCTACGGTGAGGCACGAGCCAAGGAAACTAATCTCCTCCAACATTTGGGTAAAAGACCTTTTCCCTACCGACTTGGTCAAAGAAGTTGTTGATAAGGCCGCCTTGGAGAATAGAAACCTTCTCCAGAAGTGGGGCCTGGCTATCAAAAGAAAGTCTTCCCCGGATGAGGGTCCTCAACCAAAGAGGAAGGCTATGAGGACTAGGCTACCGTCTCGGCCAGCCAAGCCTGTTAGACAGCAACAGCAACTACAATTGCCATTGCCCCCAGTGCCCCAGATCGTGGCACAAACCCCGACCACTTTTCAGTGGGTACCCCAGGCCGTGTCGACACAGTCCACGGCAATCAACCCAGCGTTCGAAGGGCAGTCTACTTCCTTTCGAGCAAAGCCTAGAGGAGCAACCAGAGGCTCGTCTAGACGCCCTTCGAGGGGAAGGGGATTCAAGGGTGGTCGTGGTCAGGAAGGCAAGACCTCAGGACGGCAGTCCAAGTGAGGTGATACCGGTAGGAGGAAGACTTCTGAAATTTCGGGATCGGTGGACCTTCGATCCCTGGGCCCACAGCCTACTCAAGAATGGACTGGGCTGGAGCTGGTACAGCACTCCACCCCCGTGCCTTCGGTTTTTCCAACACTCCACCCCCGTTATGGAGGATTACGTTCAAGAACTGTTGGAGGAAAAAGTTGATCCGAAGGGTGAAGCCCATCAATTTCTAAGGGAGGCTGTTTTGTGTTCCCAAGAAAGACTCGGAAAAGCTCAGAGTCATTCTGGATTTGTCGCCACTCAACAAGTTCATAGTGAATTGCAAATTCAAAATGCTAACACTGCAACACATAAGGACCTCACTGCCCAAGAGGGCATATTCCGTCTCCATAGACTTGTCAGACGCCTATTGGCACATTCCAATCAGCCATCGACTCTCCCCCTACCTAGGGTTCAGGCTACAACGAAGACTATACGCCTTCGGAGCCATGCCATTCGGGCTAAACATAGCCCCAAGGATTTTTACGAAGCTTGCGAGCGTAGCTCTCAAACAATTACGCCTAAAGGGAATTCAGGTAGTAGCCTACCTGGACGACTGGTTGGTGTGGGCAGCATCTGAGACAGAATGGTTGCAAGCTTCCAGTCAAGTAATCCAGTTCCTAGAGTATCTAGGCTTCAAGATCAACAGAAAAAAGTCTCGACTTTCTCCATCTCAAAGGTTCCAGTGGCCGGGAATCCACTGGGACCTTTTGTCACACCGTTTCTCCATCCCGGCGAAGAAAAGGAAGGAGATAGCGGGTTCTGTCAAGAGACTTCTAGATTCCGAAAGGATATCAAGACGCGAGCAGGAGAGGGTACTGAGCTCTCTCCAGTTTGCTTCGGTGACAGACCCAGTGCTAAGAGCACAGCTAAAGGATGCAATCGGAGATTGGAGAAGTTATGCATCAAACGCGCTAAGAGATCTGAGAAGACCAGCCGCTGCGGCTAAGTACTCTTCTCAGGCCTTGGTCCCAAGCCAGACATCTAAAGAAGTCGGTTCTTCTTCAGCCACCTCCCCCGTCGGTGACGATTCACTCAGACGCCTCGAAGGAGGGATGGGGAGGTCACTCTCATCGAAAAAAAGTCCAGGGGACTTGGTCCAAGCTATTCAAGACCTTTCACATAAAACTTTCTAGAAGCTATGACAGTGCTCCTTACCTTAAAGAAAGTCTCCCCGCGTCACTCGATCCACATAAGGTTGGTGATGGACAGCGAGGTAGTTGTGAGATACTTGAATCGACAAGGATCGAGGTCACCACCTCTCAACCAGGTGATGTTGGCCATCTTCCGATTGGCGGAAAAGAAGAAGTGGTACCTGTCGGCAGTTCACCTTCAAGGAGTCCGCAATGTGACGGTGGACACTCTATCCAGGTTCACACCGATAGAGTCGGAATGGTCCTTAGACGCAGGATCATTCTCCTTCATTCTGAATCAAGTCCCAGAACTGCAGATAGACCTCTTTGCGACGAAAGACAACAAGAAGTTGCCCCTGTACGTGCCCCGTACGAGGACCCCTTAGCGGAAGCAGTGGACGCGATGTCCCTCGACTGGAACAGATGGTCCAAGATTTATCTGTTCCCTCCTCACAACCTTCTGTTGAGGGTCCTCAACAAACTGAGATCCTTCAAGGGGTAGCGGCAATAGTGGCCCACAAGTGGCCGAACAGCGTGTGGTTTCCCCTGGCATTGGAACTGTAGCTGTAGTTTGTACCGCTACCAGATCCAGTTCTGACCCAGCGAGTCCAGAAGTCAACTGTCTGCGCTTCATTACAGAAAACCCGGACCCTGCAGCTCATGATTTTCTCTCCCTAGCGGTGAGAAAGCGTTTCGGGATTTCGAAAGCCAGCATAGACTTCCTTGAGGAATATAAGTGCAAATCTACTAGAAGGCAATATGAGTCATCTTGGAGAAAAATGGGTGGCCTTTTGTCAAGGCGAAGAATCCGCAGGAGATCTTGACAGACTTCTGCTTATCTTTCTTCTCCACCTCCATGGTCAAGGATTGGCAGCTAACACGATTTCAGCGTGTAAGTCTGCTTTGACAAGACCCATTCTATATGCCTTCCAGGTCGACCTAGGTAACAAGATCTTTAATAAAGTCCCGAAAGCCTGTGCTAGGCTCAGACCTTCAGCACCTCCAAAGCCCATTTCATGGTCTTTAGACAAGTTCTTCATTTCGCTTCTCTGTTGAGCAATGAAGAGTGTGCGTTAAAGGATTTGACACAAAAAGTTATTTTCCTATTTTGCACTCGCGTCCGGGGCCAGGGTTAGTGAGATTGTAGCCCTCTCGAGAGAGGCAGGTCGTGTTCAGTTCCTGGATGGGGGAGAACTGAACCTGTTTCCGGATCCTACGTTTCTCGCCAAGAATGAGTTACCCACCAACAGGTGGGGTCCTTGGAGAATCTGCCCTCTGAAAGAAGATGCATCTCTATGTCCAGTAGAATGCCTAAAGGTCTATCTTCATAGAACTTCAGACTTCAAGGGTGGTCAACTATTCAGGGGAGAAACATCAGGCTCAAATTTATCTCTGAATCGACTCAGAGCGAAAATCACATATTTTATTCGCAGAGCGGATCCTGACAGTACACCCGCAGGTCACGATCCGAGGAAAGTTGCCTCATCCTTAAATTTCTTTAATTGTATGGATTTTGAACATCTCCGTTCATACACTGGCTGGAAGTCCTCCAGAGTGTTCTTTCGCCACTATGCGAAGCAAGTAGAGGAACTAAAGAGATCTGTGGTAGCAGTGGGTCGCGGTGTTAACCCTACTGTTTAACTCTGCGAGGAACAGTGGTCTTAATTGGGACGATTAATTCCAGGGTGAGTGTGTAGTTACATACTGTACTACAAACTAAGTGAGGGCACTGTGTTGCCCATGTAGACTGTTCCATTTCCGAAGGTGAACCTAGCATAAGTGCAGACATGTGTGCCGAGCGTTTCTAACGCTAATGTCATTGATTTGTAA
>NC_090740.1:87240829-87250829 GCF_036898095.1 Palaemon carinicauda
TTAAGTTAACGACAGTTTCACAAAGAGTTAGGGGGAGCAGTACTGTAAAAGTCAAAACGTCCTAAGGACCACTGGGAGGTAATACCGTACAACATTACAATAAAGGATTGACACCGATAGCTTTAGATTGACGTAAATATAAACTTACCCTTAAATCATATCTCACCTCATGTGATAACTCCTTTAGTCATTTCAAAATGTTAAGGTCAAGTTAAAAACAGTTAATAATTTTAACCTAAAAATGGCGTTTATTTCCATAAAGCACAACAGGAATTTTCACCTAACTGACACAGGAAAAAACAGCAAAACTACCTAATTGAAATTTGAATAGACCGCATGGCATATGAAAAATGAAAAATGCTAAGAAAATGGTCAAATCAAATAAATCGTAAGTCAATAATCAAATGACTAATCAACCAATGAAAGTAAAAATGGTGACTGAAATAATACCAAAAGTTCTACTCATTACTTTGAACACATTCCTCACAGGCAATAAAATTTCAAACTTGATAGAGGGGAACGGGGACACAACTTATGTTAATGGACACACCACGAATGATTAAACCAGACAGTTTGAACATGACTTCCTAGCTAAATGTGCACATTGCCAAATAAAAGCTAGAAAAAAAAGGGGGACAGTTCCCTGGCCAAGGTTGAGCACCGTTAATTAGTACTCACACTCTTGAGGGTTGATTGTCGACGTAGTGGAGGCATCTTGTAAACTGTTAAGAACACGGTGCATCTTCAGTTCTGCACTGAAGTGTTTTTTCTTCATAAGCTTATCTTCTAAATAATGGCACAAAGTAAGGCATACTGTCGGTTAGTAAATGTTTGACCAACAGGTAGTTGAACCGACGCCTATGTTAAAACGCCGTCTCAGATGAAGAGCCTATGCCTACGTCTGCCTTCCACGCTTCCTGGTTTTTAAGTGGCCCGCTCGCACGCTTCTACCTCCCGCCGCTGCGCTGGTTCAAACCGGTCGAGTGTTCTTCTTCAAATTTCCATGAGTACGTGGTTTGCTGAAGGGTGCCTTTTATAAATACAAGGATCATTCTTGAAACTCCAGGGGAAAGCAATTATAAAGAAATCCTACTGTCTGGTTTATAAAAATTAATATACATACAAAAAAAAATTAAGTGGCGTTTAGTGATGTTCAATAACACAGAAAAAAATCCTAGCTAAACAGACTTATGAATAGGTACTGAGATGTAAATAGCAATAAGCTAAGATGAATGAGTTACGTAAATTAAAGAGTTACTTAAATACAAATCAATTGTGGTTAAACATACAAAGCTTCAAGAGCATTTGGAACAGAACGCAACCAAGTTCTGTTTTTTGAAAATTGTCGACGGTCAGTTGCATTGTCAAGCAATGTACTGTGAGCTCAGGAAATGAAATAAAATCATCTACAGAGGAATGAGGTGATGAACGGTAAAGCATTACAGGGGAATGATGGACATGTTAGCAGCAATGAATATTTAAGGGTATAATAATGAAGGTTACAAAGGAAACAAAAGAAAAACGAGATGCATTATATCCAGAAAATAACAAACAAAAAAGTAAAAAATGGAATAACGGGAGTGACTAAAATAAAGCGTGGAAAGAATTTCCACACCCTGCCAAGTAAGAGCGGGAGAGAAGGGTGGGGGGGGGGTCCACTAACAAGATGGAGGGTACGGAGGGAAGGTGGCATTCCCCATCCCATTCAAATTTACAGCACTTTCTGGATTAAGGCACGGGCTTTATCTGCCGCCGCCCTATGAGGTTGCCCTCGAGAGGACACAGGATCAAGTTTGTGAAGAGGGGCGACATCATCAGAAGAATCGTCATTTAGAGGGTCCTCTGAGGGAGGATCTGGTAACTGGGGTGTCGTGAGCGCATCAGGACCAACTTGCTCCAGTTCATTGATATAGGGACCTGCGACATTTATCTCCAATGGGATAAGACGGCTAATGGGACGCACATTATCCATGAGGGGTGCGCACCTTCACAGATCCAATATGACCATCTTGACCGGGGTAGGTTTCAAGAATACGGGCCATGGGATAATCTTCCCGATTTACTTCATCCAAAATTAACAAACATAAATCTCCAATTTTTTATGTGACGTTCACGAAGGGAATTGACATAATCCTGGGTCCATCGTTTCAAATGAACTTGCAACATGTTCGTGAGTTTCTGATAACTAGGTGTGAGGCTGTTCCCTTCCCTATATGTGGGGTCATCAAGGTCGGTCATAAGGACCTGAGGAGCAAGTGAGAGGGTTCGACCGTAAAGCAGATGACTCGGAGTCAAGGGGGTATCAGTAACCTCGTTGACATCCAAGTAAACTAAAAGTTTATCGTTGATGACGCATTCGGCTTCTTATACCAAAGTGACAAATTCATTATAGGTAGGATACAAATGATACATGGCTTTCCTTAAATTAAGTTTGGTGAAGCCTATTAGCCTTTCATAAAAACCTTCCTGCCAAGGGGCACGGGAAGTGATGAATTTCCAGGTCAGGTTATGGGAAGATTTAAACCCATCAATTACAGGTTGATGCATAAGTTCAGTTTGAAGATCTGGACCAGCTTGGAAAGTGGAAGCATTATCAGAGACGATACAGTGTGGCATACCATATCGAGCGGCAAATCTGCGCACAGCTTGCACAAATTCAAAGACCGGTACCGAAGTTGTGACTTTTAGAGCTACGGCTCTGGTTGCTGCGCAGGTGAAAAGCAAGATGTAAATAAAATCTACATGTGAATTGTATACCTTAAAAGTTCCAGTGAAATCTAAGCCAGTTACTCGGAAGGGCACTCTTGAAATGAGGTGATTAGGATGATACTGGGCTAATGGAGGCATTGGGTACGGGGCCGCTTGCACCTTCCGGCAATGGAAGCAACGGCGCAAAATTTTCTTGATTTGCTGCTGCATTTGGGGAACCCAAAATTGTTTATGCAATTCAATAAGGAGTGTTGACGTATTACAGTGCAGCAAACGTTCATGCCAATGTCTGTCGATAAGTGTACAAAGGGCACAATGATGTTCCAGCAAAATGGGATCTACATAATCTAATTCCACGGGGACATTACTGAGACGGAAACTAGCTTAGAGAAGACCTTGGTTATCCAGGTAAGGTTTACGTTGGCCGATGAAAGTTCGTTCATCCGAATTGAGACGAACGTCTTCACCTTGCACCTGCTTCAGAATGTTAGGATAACTTTGGGCCTGGGAACATTTGAATATGACTGTTAAGGGTGGAAGGTTGAATTTATTGGTTAGATTTGGGTAACGTTGTGACAAGGGTTGTATCCATTGGGGAATTAAACGAAGGAGTACAGTGTAGCACTTGATCGCGTCGTCAAGGGAGCTGTAATGATCAAACAGTCGTACTCCCGGGGGATCGAGCCGAATAAGGCAAGCACATATATCCGGGTTAATAGAGAACCTGCTTTTGATCGGGGTACTCTGAAGGGTTACTGAGCCAAGGAGGGCCTTGTAGCCAAAATTTATTCTTAAGAATATGCCTGACAGCGACACCACACGATGCCAGGTCCGCAGGATTGCTATTAGTGGGGACATATTTCAGGTTAAGATTACAAGTTAATTTAATGTTGATTATCTCCTCCACATGGTTAAGGACGTAAGGGGAGTTACTTTTTGAATTATGGACCTACTGGAGGGCAGTTGAAGCGTTGGACCAAACAGTGACCGAAGCGTATATGCCAGGGCGCAGTTCTGACAAGTGTTTGGCTAAACAACAGCCCAGTAAGAGCGCATTTAACTCAAGTTTGGGAATGGTTAAACTTTCATCCATTTCCAACATGCGCTTAGGGGTGACTCGGGCTTTAGCCGTAAGGAGGCGAGAATTACCTTCCTGGGTGACTATATAAGCAGTTACTCCGAAAGCGAGCTTGGAAGCATCGGCAAAAATGTGCAATGCTGGTTGACTGCCATCATGCGCATTACGAGGGACTTTAATTTGTTCAAGACCTTTGTACCTTTTGATGATATCACTCAGTTCTTGAACTTGCTCAGGGTTAATAGGGTTGTCCCAGCCCTTGTGAGTCATCCACAGTTTTTGAATGAAGAGTTTGCCTATAATTGTAACAGGAGAAATAAGACCAATAGGGTCATAAATGGAAGAGAACAAGGACAAGACCTTTCTTTTAGTGTTGATGTGGGAATGACTTATCTCTAATTCAGGGGGTAATTTAACATTGTAGGTATCATTAACACTATCCCATTCAAAACCGAGGTAATCATGAATGCCTCTTTCTGTGAAATTGCCATGAAGAGGGGCATTATTCATCCATTTGGCTAACTGCATGTTAGCCTTTAACATAAGTGCCTCAATGAGGGGCCTCTCACTCAGAATGTCTTTGAGGTCGACATAACAGCGTTGAAAGTTATCAATATAAAAACTGGTTTTGAGTGTCGACGCCAATCTACTGGACTGACTGTCCAAATGATGTTGGATAGTTTGGTTAAGCAAGTAGGGATATCGATACATATCAGAGGACGTATTCTTGACACGCCACATGGCAATCTGCATCCCGAACAGAGATTTCATCTCGCAGGGGCCGATTGGCAAGAAACGAATTCGGGAAAGAAAAAGGGGGAGCCGCTCCCAAGGCTCCCTATCTTCCGATTCGTATGCGTGCCTGGCGCCAATCCTGGCTCCATCTGCATTCCTTTTTGCGTAGCTTAACAACTCGGTGTTTTTTTCCTGTGTTTCTTGCAAATCTTGGATTTATTCTACTTTTCATGGCTTCTCCGTCTTCGTCGGCCTCTAATAAGTTGAGTATAATGTCTTTTATGTATAAATGTAGGCTCTTGGTAAATTTTCGAGTGATTAATAGGATTAATCTTTGATACAAGAGCCGTAGCCTACCGGAGGCGTCATGGACGCTGTCGATCGCTAGGTATAAGTTTAGTTAGTCAGAGCGACATTCCCGGTTGTTTTGCTTTAATAAATTTTAGCTATTTAGCATTACATAGGATTTCCTTTCGTGCTTAGTATTATTTTGGCGAAGTATTCGCCATTCTGGCCTACGCTAGGCCATGTAGCCTAGTCGTTTGGTCCTAGTACTTCATGCATGATTTTGGTTTTTCCGAGTGTAATAAAAATTTTATTGAAGCTTTAGGCTATGTTTTATACATTTAAGATTGTGTGGAATATTTCCAAGATAGTATACGAGTGAGTTTCGGTGATTTAGGTAATCGATTCTCTTGGTGCCTAGGCTAAGTTGCTTATGGAGCCTTAGTATACTTTCTCCCCGGTTGCTTTCTTTTCTTCGGAGAAGGTCTGCAATCCCTTTCCCTCTGTTTAAGCCTTGGGCTTATCCGTAAGTGGTTTTTTCCGAATTAATTTTCGATAAAACTATACTGGGGTGTTACTGTACCTTCCTGTTCCATTAAGTCTGGTTCAAAGAGGGACAGAACAACAGAGTTTTTAGTCTGAGTCTGTGCTTGTCTGGCTTGGGGTAGAGTCTCCCTCGCTGACCTGACACAGACATAGGTGGCTTAGCCTCCTTAGGTCACTAATGAAGGTTTCTGTGGATATGATTCCTTCTTTTGTGATCTTCCAGACTAGTCCTTGTTGCTGTTCTCGGGGGAGGATAAGTTTCTTTCCCTGGGAGTGGCAACACCTTCCTTGCTTTGGTGCTCTGGGAGCTGGCAAGTATTGCTGGCCTCCCCCTTTAGATCTCCCTTAAGCTAAGATAAGTTTCTTGGCTGCGGGTGATCCGTCACTAAAGCAAGGTTGGTAGGACCCTCTTTTGTCCCTTCCCCCTCTATCTCCGTAATGGCCTAGCCATTACAGTACTGTACGTCGTTCTATATCTGGACCTAGTATAGGTTAGGATGTGGAATTGACTCAGCCCCCTGCCGGCCGGCAGAGCTGCCAGCTGGCAAGGGTCTTATATTTTGAGTGCTGCCCGGACCTCCCTTGGTCCCTCATCCATGCCTGCCTGTAGAGCCAGACGGCATTGGCCAGGAAGCCTGAATTAGATTCTCCCCTTCCTTATATGCACTCTTTCGGATTGCCGGGCTTCGAGGTAGTGTACACTCTTATCCCGGCATCCATCCTATTTTTCTTCTAGTGCTGTACCCGACCCGGCTGCCGGCCTATGAGGCCGGCAGCCGGGCAGGTGTAGTCCTCTGGTTCTTTTGCTGCTGGCTGGCATCGGTCCTGTACCTTTGCCGGCAGGCTAATGTCAGCCCCTGTCTGCCGGTCACCAAGAGTGTGGCCGGCAGCTGGGTACTACCTTGTGTAGTTGCCGGCCGGCAGCCATTCCCGGCCGACATTGGCTGTTGCCGGCCGGCAATTGCTGCCGACCGGCACATGCATTTGAACCAGAGTTCTGCCGCCTTATAGCTGTTAAGTAGTATACTTTAAAGCTAGTTATGGTGTGTGCCGGCCGGCAGGTGCCGGCCGGCACGTATCCTCCTATACTGTACTAGTATTCTTCAGTATAACATATACAGTAAGAGGAAAACTATAGTATGGGTTTTGGTACAGCACTGTGTGTTCTAACACTTTTGTGTTTTCTTGCACAGTCATTTGCTGTTGCCCTACAGATAGGAAAGTGAGTTCTTTCCTGTCTATTATCCAGGATTTTAAAATCATTGCTTAGGTGTGAGCTCCACCTGTTTCCTCTGGATACTTTGCATTGGTTACTCTAGAAGAGATTAACCATTTGATTTTATTTTCTGGAAGGCTGCAACAATGGGTTGTGAGGGAAACACAAGTGTGTGTCTTTCCTTTCTGAATTGTTATGCTATACTATGCATATCCAGTGATACATAGTTCACTTGATACTCATGGAAATTTCTTCTCTTTACAGAAGGACCCTCCGAAGTGCGGAAGTGCTTTCTGCAACGTCCGCAGCAAGAACCTCTGCGGACATGAGTTTTGTAGGAGACACGCAGCATGCGCTGTCTCCAAGGATGATCTCCGGTATTGGGACCCTCAGGTATGTACTGTGTGCACTAACCTGATTACTGAGGCCTTTGATTCCCCTAGGACGACGGAATCAAGGGATATAGCTAGGAAGAAGCTTCGTACCTGGGTAAGGGGCTTCCAAAAGAACACTTCTGGCCCTTATCTTCCAAGTGAGAAGATGAGGGTGTATCTTTTCCCTAAGGCATCAGCTGATGCAGTGATTCCCCAGCCTCAAGAGGAGATCCCCCAAGTTCAGATCCAGGTGGATGCTGAAGTCGCGGTCGCGATGCAAGTCATCCAGTTAGATGACAGGATGTCTGATGTGGACGAGTGTCTGGAGGAAGACCTCCTGGCAGAAGCCCACGATGAAGTTCAAGCGCCAGACGTTATAAAGGTAGAGGTCGACGAGGTGTCGGCTACTCCGGTTCAGATTCCGGAGCCTATTCTCTCAACATCGGCCGGTCTCCCAGTAGAGCTGGGACAGGCCCTCTCTTCTATTGTTGGAATGATCCAACAAATGCAGAAGGAGAATCAGAGAAGGCGGCTGCAATGGAACTGCGAATGTAGTGCCTTGCAGAATCACATGGGCCCCAGAAAAAGCTCAATGTGAAAGACCTTCCCTTGTGCTCAGATGCTAACCCATGGAGGTATGCTGAGCACATGCCGATGACGACTGGAAAGATCGTCATCTCGGATAAGCTGGGCTCAGTTCCCCTGGAGGAGGTGGAATTCTGGCCCAGCAAGGCATCATATCCGGACTGTTATGTCCGGCTGAGGATGGAACCAGCTTCAAAGGAGGAGACAGAGCCGAAGGAGGTCATAGTGATGGACCATGCTAAGGCTCAAGCTCTACTTTCATCCTCGATGAAAGAGAGGGGCTTCTCTAACTCAAAGGTAGCCGCATTGAACAGGAAGCTCCCTTCCTTTGTGTCCTCGCCTACTAGAGCCTTCCCCTTTTTACAGAAAGGGTTTGCGGCTGTACTAACAGCAGTCGAGGCCGGCAAGCCTTGCCCCTCCCTGGAGGAGTGTAAACCCTTGTCGCTGGCCCTGCCTATGGACCACAAAGACTGGAAGGACGTCCATCTTACGTTCTCAGTTGGAAAGTTGGAGGCTGATATTGCCGGACGTCAGTTCGGCGAGGACCTCCCTAAGCTGTCTGACTTTCTTTGCGAAGAGAGTTCGAGACAAAAGAAAGACTGGCTGCCTCAATGTCTCTTCAGACTACTCTCAAGACGATGGCAAGTGACCCCAAGGTCCATGAAATGTTCATGGTGGTGGCCAAGTCTCATCTGGCCACAGTGACGAAGGACCTTTATGGCTTCGTCAAGGCAAGGAGAGCTTGTAGGGAGTTCGTGTTCACCTCGACTACGGTGAGGCACGAGCCAAGGAAACTAGTCTCCTCCAACATTTGGGTAAAAGACCTTTTCCCTACCGACTTGGTCAAAGAAGTTGTTGATAAGGCCGCCTTGGAGAATAGAAACCTTCTCCAGAAGTGGGGCCTGGCTATCAAAAGAAAGTCTTCCCCGGATGAGGGTCCTCAACCAAAGAGGAAGACTATGAGGACTAGGCTACCGTCTCGGCCAGCCAAGCCTGTTAGACAGCAACAGCAACTGCAATTGCCATTGCCCCCAGTGCCCCAGATCGTGGCACAAACCCCGACCACGTTTCAGTGGGTACCCCAGGCCGTGTCGACACAGTCCACGGCAATCAACCCAGCGTTCGAAGGGCAGTCTACTTCCTTTCGAGCAAAGCCTAGAGGAGCAACCAGAGGCTCGTCTAGACGCCCTTCGAGGGGAAGGGGATTCAAGGGTGGTCGTGGTCAGGAAGGCAAGACCTCAGGACGGCAGTCCAAGTGAGGTGATACCGGTAGGAGGAAGACTTCTGAAATTTCGGGATCGGTGGACCTTCGATCCCTGGGCCCACAGCCTACTCAAGAATGGACTGGGCTGGAGCTGGTACAGCACTCCACCCCCTTGCCTTCGGTTTTTCCAACACTCCACCCCCGTTCTGGAGGAGTACGTTCAAGAACTGTTGGAGGAAAAAGTTGATCCGAAGGGTGAAGCCCATCAATTTCTAAGGGAGGCTGTTTTGTGTTCCCAAGAAAGACTCGGAAAAGCTCAGAGTCATTCTGGACTTGTCGCCACTCAACAAGTTCATAGTGAATTGCAAATTCAAAATGCTAACACTGCAACACATAAGGACCTCACTGCCCAAGAGGGCATATTCCGTCTCCATAGACTTGTCAGACGCCTATTGGCACATTCCAATCAGCCATCGACTCTCCCCCTACCTAGGGTTCAGGCTACAACGAAGACTATACGCCTTCGGAGCCATGCCATTCGGGCTAAACATAGCCCCAAGGATTTTTACGAAGCTTGCGAGCGTAGCTCTCAAACAATTACGCCTAAAGGGAATTCAGGTAGTAGCCTACCTGGACGACTGGTTGGTGTGGGCAGCATCCGAGACAGAATGCTTGCAAGCTTCCAGTCAAGTAATCCAGTTCCTAGAGTATCTAGGCTTCAAGATCAACAGAAAAAAGTCTCGACTTTCTCCATCTCAAAGGTTCCAGTGGCTGGGAATCCACTGGGACCTTTTGTCACACCGTTTCTCCATCCCGGCGAAGAAAAGGAAGTAGATAGCGGGTTCTGTCAAGAGACTTCTAGATTCCGAAAGGATATCAAGACGCGAGCAGGAGAGGGTACTGAGCTCTCTCCAGTTTGCTTCGGTGACAGACCCAGTGCTAAGAGCACAGCTAAAGGATGCAATCGGAGTTTGGAGAAGTTATGCATCAAACGCGCTAAGAGATCTGAGAAGACCAGCCGCTGCGGCTAAGTACTCTTCTCAGGCCTTGGTCCCAAGCCAGACATCTAAAGAAGTCGGTTCTTCTTCAGCCACCTCCCCCGTCGGTGACGATTCACTCAGACGCCTCGAAGGAGGGATGGGGAGGTCACTCTCATCGAAAAAAAGTCCAGGGGACTTGGTCCAAGCTATTCAAGACCTTTCACATAAAACTTTCTAGAAGCTATGACAGTGCTCCTTACCTTAAAGAAAGTCTCCCCGCGTCACTCG